>NC_092039.1:2619181-2919181 GCF_003086295.3 Arachis hypogaea | reverse complement strand
TATGAATAAAATAATAAATACAAGTCCCATAAGTTGAGAAAATCAATATAAACCTCTGCGTAGAAATCATGTTTAACTTCTTCATCAAGGTAATAAGAATTACAGTTTTCAAAAGAAATTTGTCATGAGAGGTTTTGTCATCCCAAATGAGCATGACCACGCGGACCCCTTCTTGCGACTTGTATTTCAGTAACTCTCCAAGTGAAAGCTCTGCCTGAGAAGGCAGGGGCTTTGATGGCTCCCTGATAAGCTTCACTGGGTGGTAAACCGACCACCCTATAATATATATGAGGTTGTGAGCTTCCAAAATGGCTTGGCAAATCTCTTCCCAACACTTGCCATGCTGAAAGACCTTCCCATCCTCAAGTGGAATCTCAGGCAGCTTACCATCCGGTACATGTGCATCTTGATAAAGGGTGACAGACCCTCCTTTTCGGAGAGGAAAATAGGTATCAGGAACCCCAAGAGAACCTGTCTCTTCTGCCCCAACTGGCCTAAATTGGATAGACAGATGCAGCTCAGGATAGGGTTTCAAGCAGTTTCCACTCTGGCCAACGATTGGAAACCAATCGTCGATGATGCCTCCGGACAAAATCTTGTTAGCAGATATATCCACTACTCCAATGAGCTCAGCACCAAGAACATCATTGTCTTTGACATGGAACTCCAATTTCTGAGCAGGGTGAGCAACCGGAATTAAGAAATGCTCGTCCCACAAAGGGTTTTCACAGTTAGGAATGATCCTAGTTTGAGCAATGGTAGCCCCCGAGAGGCACACGGACACATAGGGGTCGCTGGTAATCATTTTGTGTCTCCCTGACTGTGTCTTGAGCCCTTTCACGAAGGGAGGGGAACAGCTGTTGCCCATGGTAATGCATTTTCGCATAGTCTCCGTGGAAAGATCCAAATTCGGGAGAGCTTTTGCCTCAAGAATCCAGAGATCCAAGTCGCCATGTAAGAAAACTGCTTCTGAAGCTGCATTATCCATCATTAAGAGATCAGATTCTCTAATAATTCTGAATCGATTCTCCATAAGCTGATGCAGACGCAAAGCAACAAACAGTTCCCAATCAAACCTGGTCACTGCAATAACGTATTCATCAAATTCGTATCGTAAATATGACAACCGAGTAGCGAAGAGTAAGATTATTATAAGCATAAACATTGAAAGAGATAAGATCGAAATCAAATACAAGAATCACCTCTTTATGAATGAGAACCGAATGAGGATTACATGGCGGTAGGAGGTGGATCAGGAGCGGAAAGAGAAGAAGAACCACAACGGAGAGAAAGCGCATTGCATTGCATTACGTTTGCAATTGCATTGCTCACCCGAAAATGGCGGGAAATCCGATGAGTTTTGATTGATAAATGAGTTTTGATTGGTGCAAATGATTTGGTATTATATTTATTCTCTTACACATTGTAAGTAAACTTAACAGAAATTGATCATCTTTCAAATTTATTATATTATATTGCCTAAAGCCTATTTAAATTTATAATTTATTATACTTCAATACGTTGTTTCTCAAGAAAATCCAAGTATGAGTAAATTTAATTTTATACCACCTGCTTTGTGTAATTGTTTCCACGTAGGTCCTTCTAATTATTTTTATTAGTAATAGTTAAGATAAACGTTAAATTGTTGTATACTTATTACTCAAGTTAAAATATTCTATACAGTATTCCCCGATTTGCAATCACATTACCTTTTGACATCTACTTCATTTAATAAGAGGTTAATATGAAACTGAGATTAAATAAAAGTTAAACACCAAGAATATTGTTTTGATAATTTCACACTTGTTCTCCTTGAATAAAATTCTAATCTGATGATCCATTGATCATTTTTGCATTCCTCTGTTTGGTTATGAGTGTATGACTTGTGCCATTATATACATGTACAAACTTTTGTGCAAAACATTGAAAATCGACCACAATATAGTTAGTTAACTATTTAAATTAGCTCTGGAAGCTCAATTTATGCGTAACTCCTATAAAAATAATAACTTCCATTACTCTGTTCACAGCAAGGGGGAAGATAGAAGATGAACAAGAGAAAGAAAACCACACATGGAATTCAGTTCAACCATGCTCATAAGACCAGCCACTACAAGTTCTACATGCCACATTCAACTGTCACTAAAACAGAGATCATAACTTAGACAAAGATATACATTGACAGATCAAAAATATTAAATTTTCCACCACAATGGCAGCGACATTCAATCAGCTAAGAGTGCATCTGGTAACTTCAACATAATCCGCCACCATGTCTGAGATTTCTATTAGTATCTTCCCTGCAGGGAGATAAAATAATAATAAATGTAACCTTTTCATGAATTGCTTGGCTTGCCAATCAAATTTTCAGAGAATAAAATATATCAAACTAAATGTTCTAAAAAAAGGAAAAGCATTAGCTATTCTAAAACCGTTCAACATAGTAACTAGTCCTATCCAGAAACAGGAACTTTAGTACTTTACTATATCCTCCTTTATTTTGTTCTATCATACCTCTCCAGTAAAATTGCCATGGCCAGGGGTTGGATTTCTTTGTTGGGATCCAGCCTGTTCTTTGGGAGGATAGTTACCCTGCTCAAAATTTTCAAATTCCTGCATGTAGCTTGGCTTGAAATCCTTCATGTTCATGTATGATGGGGTAAAAGTATCATTACGTAGAGCCGAATCACGAGGCACCGGGTCTCTTCTTTCTCCTTGTCCTGGTGGTCCAAAGTTTTGCTGTGGCACATAATTTCTACCATCTCCTTGTCCTGGTGATCCATAGCTCTGCTGCTGCGGGTATTGTGGCGATGCAGGGCCATATCTTTGCTGTGAAGCAGAACCATAGGTTTGTTGCTGTGGATGATTTTGTGGTGCTTGACCGAAATTCTGTTGGGGAGGATAACTCTCTGGTGATTGGCCATAGTTCTGTTGGGAAGGGTAGTTCAGCGGAGCTTGGCTGTAGTTCTGTTGGGGAGCATAGTTCTGTGATGGTTGACCATAATTCTGCTGGGGAGGATAGTTCTGTGGTGGTTGACCAGAATTCCGTTGGGGTGGATAGTTCTGTGACGCTTGACCATAGTTCTGTTGGGGTGGATAATTCTGTGACGCTTGACCATAGTTCTGTTGGGGTGGATAATTCTGTGAAGGGCCATAGTTCCTTCCATCCCCTTGCATAGGCCCCCTATTATTGTAGGAGGGATTTCCCTGACGGTTTGACATTTGATTATCTTGGCGAGGACGTCTTCCTGTGTTTCTTCCATATTGTATCGGTGGAGGCCTAGGGATAATTGTTCCATTGATGTACTTATCTCCTATTTATCATGAAATCACACAACAAAAGTTACAGAAATCTTGTTACACACAGAAAGGCATCAATATATCGAAATGATCATAAAATGATGCTACTAAGTCAAAATGGTAAAAATCAGCTTATTTTGCCATAAGTAAAACCATCACTAGGTTGGTTCAAGTAGTTTGAAATTTATTCCCTAGAGGTTTGTGGAACTTAAAAAATTCTAATTCATCAGAGAAAAACCAGAGCCCGAGTAAATTGTTGCTAAGAAGAAATGATACCTCCATATTCCTTGTTCACAGGATCAATATAGGAATCTGGGAGCACAAAGATGACTCCAGGAAGATCTGTTACAACAAAAAAAAATTGAGATATCATGTTACTATTTTGTTTCTAAGTATAATTGAAATTTGGAGTAAGAAGCAAATACTTTCAAATTTCTTGGATTCTTCTTCAGACATAACAGCTTGAAAGCCAGTGTAGGTAGTGGTACTGCAGGCGTAGATTTTCTGCTTTGCCTCCTCCACACTAAGCCAAAAAGCACAAATTTAAGAACCACAGAAACGCAACAATCTCGCAGAGAGAGAGAGAGAGAGAGAGAGAGAGAGAGAGAGAGAGAACCTGATGCCGAGACCCTTGGCACAAGTCTCCTCGTAGGTGCGAACCATTTCTTCGGGGGAGGGTTTGTTGTCTTTGGGGAAGTCCATGACGAAGAGCCAGTGGTGGTAGTCGCAGCCCTCGAACAGTATATCGTCGGGGCCAATCTCGTCGGGGATGTTGGACACCGATGATGATCGGTTCGACCAAAGCGATATGGACGACGACCTGAATGAACGGGACAGCCAAGGTGCTGGTGCTGGTGGAGCTGAGGGAAGGGCGCGGCGAACGGCGAGGGAAATTGGTGGCGCAGAGGAGGCGGCTGAGGAGGAGAAGGAGCGGTGGAGGGAGGAGATAGCCCTGAGGGTGCGACGGAGGCGAATCGAATTGGAGGCGGCCATGGCGGTGATTGAGTGGTAGGGTTTTAGGAAATGGAACGAGAGTGAAATGAGAGAGAAAAGTGCGAGTGAGGGTTTAACCAATTTGTGTGTGTACTCTGTTTAGCGGTAAATAAATACCTAGCTCCGCCTTGGACCTGATCTCTATCTTAATTAATGAGTAACAAAAATTTGCACTTTAAACAATTATCATATACTTATATATAAATATATATAATTTAATTTATTTTTAGTATATGTTTTATATTTTAATGAATAGTTAATTTGATCATTTTTATTTGTACGTAATGTAGTTATATGAATAAATATTTAAATTAGTTTTTTTTATCATTTTTATTTATTAGAAGTCTTTGAAAATTATTTGGTAAAACAAATTGATCTCTTTATTATTTTTTATCAAATTTTTAATACATGTTAAATAAATAAAACTAAATAAAATGTTGACTAGTTTTCTTTTTGAATGACAGAGAAACTAATATATTTCATATAAATAATTTAAGGAATTTGAACAAGGCTTAGTATGAGTAAATAATTTAATTAAATTCTTTTTAAAAAAATAGTTTAAATAATAAATAATTATATTAAAAATAGTTTATAAATAAGTTATTTTGTATTTGGGTTTTTAGTTCTAAAAATACTTATTTTATAGAAATGAGATAAAAAATAGTAGTATTATGAGAACAATTCTTTTTTTACTTTTTTATAAATTTTTAAATAATTTCTTACAAAACTACAATTTAATTTTATAAATTATACCAGACATTAATATTATTATTTTTTATAAATAAAAAAATTCAAAAAAATTATTTTGAAACTTGCCAAATGAACCTAAAAGTTGGTTAAAAAAATGAAGTGTTGGATATAAAATTTGTTGAGAAGTAGTATTTTAAGTTTAAACTTAGAAATATAATTTAAAGTTTAAATGAGTATCTCCTACATGTACGTATACAATACAATAAAGATACGTACTTTTGGAGTAATGGTGCTTCTTAGTTCTTACTTCTTACACGACTCTCATGGCTAGAACTAGAAGCCTAGAACTCTAGAAGCAGAATCAGAAGGAATAATTTTGTAAACCCTGCTTACTTTTCCTTCACAGTGATTTTGGCAATAAACGTTATAAAAGTACACGTATTTTGATCCTGATGGCCTTTCCAGACAAATATCAAATAAGGTGCAATGGGACCCACTAAAAATTTGTTAACAACTAACCCGCGAGAGAGAAAGCAGGTTAAGACCCTCCCATGTGCATGGTTTGGAAACATTTCCCAATGCATGATGGTTGAGGGAAGGTTTGATTTGATTACAATAAACAAATGAATTGAAAGCTCAGTATGATGTGCACAGTAGCAATTAGGCACTGTCCACATGCACCCCCTACTCATAATAATTAATTAAATAATAATTAAGCTGCTAATGCCGAGGGATTATTAGATGCTTCTCCACTTTCCATTTTGAATTTTCCTGGATCCTTCTTCCTTCACTCGCCACTCGCTCACTGCTATATTCAATCCATGTTGTTGATGTGAGTAGTTAGAGTTTGTAATAATGGCGGAGGTGCTTCGACGAGGTCGCTCTCTGGCTGAGACGCCAACATATTCAGTTGCTTCCGTTATTACTGTTATGGTCTTCGTCTGCTTCGTCGTTGAGCGCTCCATCTACCGCTTTGGAAAGGTACTACAACTTTAGTTGCAGATTACGTGTTTGATATAAGTGATTCAGTTACAGTAATAAATGTTACTTCATATTGCATGATGTGCTGCGAAATAGATTATAGGCGGTTTCAGATCTTAGGGTTGGTGAAGTGTATAAATGGAAGGGTGATTAACACAAGTAATTTGTTGAATCTTGTGAACGTATGAAGCTTCTTTTTCTTGGCTGTGCAGTGGTTGAAGAAGACAAGAAGGAAGGCTCTCTTTGCATCACTGGAAAAGATTAAGGAAGGTAAAACAAGCACTTTAATAATAATCAATGATATGATACTACTGATTTTTTACGTGGTACTTGACTTGGATTGTTCCTTTCTGCTAGAGTTGATGCTACTTGGTCTTATCTCTTTGTTGTTGGCACAAAGTGCAAGATGGATCTCTGAAATATGTGTGAATTCATCACTGTTCAATAGCGAGTTTTATATTTGTTCTGAAAAAGACCTTGACGCGAACCAGAATGTCATGCCCGATGGTTCATCCTTCTCCCCTGATGAAACTGATATTCCAAAGGGACTAATTAGTGGTTCATTCAATCAATGCCCTGCCGTAAGAAGCTTTCAGTTATGAGTTAGAAATTACATTTATTAGTAAAAGATACTAATAAATGAATGAATGCAGGGGCACGAGCCATTTGTTTCATATGAGGGTCTTGAGCAGCTGCACCGGTTCTTGTTTGTTCTTGGGATCACTCATGTTCTATACAGTTGTCTGGCAGTCGGTTTGGCAATGAGCAAGGTTGGTCGGCGATAGACTTTTCCAGCTTATTATGGGATCACTTGCTTGTTTCAAGCACATGTTGTTGTCTTCTTTGCTTTGGCTCATGTTTGGTTGTCTGGTCCATATGTTTCTGGTTATGTGGGGCTGACATTGTTGCCTTTCGTGTACTATTGTTTGTTTTCCATTTGTTCCATGCTTCTTTAGATTTATAGTTGGCGCAGATGGGAAAATCAGACCACAGCTGCCGCGGACGGAAATCTGCAAGGTGCATAGCATACTATATAGCATAGAATGGTTTCACAAACCAAGACAGGAATTTTAATTTGTCAATGTAGTAACAAATGAAAATTTCTGTTGTAATAATCTAACTGTCAGACACTACCAAATCACATTTACATGTTAATTGTTGTACAGGAAAGAGAAACAAGGTGATGAGGCGGCAGATAACCTTTGTTTTTCATCATGCTTCACATCCATGGAGCAGGAATCCAATACTCATCTGGATGGTGATATATCATCAACACTTTATAGCTTCATATCCTTAATTTTTATTTGCAAGCTTACTTTTTCATCCTCGTGGCTGATAATTTGTGGTGTCAAATTGCAGCTTTGTTTCCTGCGCCAGTTTAGGAGTTCTATAAAAAAATCAGACTACCTTGCACTCCGTCTGGGGTTCATCACTGTAAGTTTTCTATTTATTGAGATAATCATTCATAATAGGAGATTCTTTCATCCATTGTTGTTCCTTGATCTGTCAATTCTGTTTTTTCAAATATGTTATTCAAAGTGGATTAAGCTGCTCTCTTGCAATCATTATAATTTTTAACATCATTAACATACTCTCCACCTTCCTCACTAGCTGATTCCATGTGATCCTAACCTGTTTTATAAATTTGCAGGAGCACAGATTGCCACTGTCATATAATTTTCATCAATATATGGTTCGAAGCATGGAAGATGAATTTCATGGCATTCTAGGCATAAGGTCTGAAATGGATTTTCTCCATTTAGATAATTAAAGTGTTGCTCGTAAACCAATGCAATAATTTTCAATAATTTTTTCCCTTAACTTCAGCTGGCCACTTTGGATTTATGCTATAATCTGCATCTTTGTGAACATCCATGGTAAGTTTTCCTTCTTCAGCGTTGGAGGTGTGTACATTGTTACTGTCTCTTATGAATTTCCTCACAAATTTAATTTCCTGAATTTGCAGGTCTGAATATATACTTCTGGCTGTCATTTATCCCTGCAATGGTATGTATACTATCTTCATAAAAATGAAACTGTCCTTTGAAAAAGTTATTCTTTGTTCTTTCAATGTCTAATTTCTGTACTTGTAAAAGCTTGTGATGTTGATAGGCACAAAACTTCAACATGTAGTATCCACTTTAGCACTTGAAATTATGGAACAACAGGGTCCACTTGCTAGGACACAAGTAAAGCCACGTGATGATCTCTTCTGGTTTAAAAAGCCAGAAATACTCCTATGGCTGATTCAATTTGTGATATTTCAGGTAACTACTTCTACCACCAGAATTTGTAGTCCTGTCATTCTGCTTGGTTGTTTTCAGTTCTTATCTTAATTTTCTCTATTATTCATGCAGAATGCCTTTGAAATGGCAACATTTATTTGGTCATTGGTAAGATTCTTAGTTCTTGAAGAATATGCGTGCTGCTATGCCAGCAAGTGTATATATGTGTTCTATTATATGAGTCTGTCTACTCAAAACTTTTGCTAAGTTGAAAATTGTTCCCCCTGTATGTTTAGTGGGGACTAGAGCAAAAATCATGCTTTATGAAGAACCATTACATGATCATCATTCGTTTGGCATCGGGGTGAGCTTCATCACTCTTCCAAAAGTGCTATTTAGTTCTCCACTCTCAAGATTCTACAATACTCAATCTTCGGGGTCTCACAGTTTTCTTATTTCAAAATTTGCAGTGTTCTTGTTCAGTTCTGGTGTAGCTACATGACAGTGCCCCTGAATGTGATAGTTTCACAGGTCGGCTTAACATTAGCAGTGATTTCTAAACATTTCAACATCATCCATTCTGTCTCCCATCCCTCTCTCTTCTCTCCTGTAACTGAAATAATGTTTCTTCTATCCATATTTCCTAACATGTTCAAAATTGATGGATCACTATAGATGGGATCGCGGTGTAAGAAGGCACTAGTAACAGAGAGTGTTAGAGATTCATTGCACAGTTGGTGTAAAAGAGTAAAACAGAAATCGAAACATGATCACTCGCATCATACTGCAAGATCAGTCTGTTCCCTTGAATCAACAATTGATGAGAGGGATGAGATAACAGTAGTATCTGGTACTCTAACTAGAAGCTCTTCCTTAGACTTAGAGTCTTTGAATCAGATAACAGTAACTTCAGTAGACCAACTCAAATTTGAAGCTTCCAACAGCTCCAGAGACCAAGATTCAATGAAGGTGGCCGAGTATTTGTCCAAATCTGTACATATTGACTCGACACAACCGCCGGATAATGGCGAGGACCATGTTGGTGGCAGTGAAGACGTAGCAAAAGCTGAGACTCTTTCTGATTTGTTTCAGAAAACATGACAAACTTATGGTTAATGTTCTTAGTTTCATTGCATAACCAGTTGAAACAAGGGAATATAGATGTACAAAGTCAGGCATAAAGGCTCTGAAAGATGGATATAGTACACTAGCTAGTCCAGTGTGAAGAGGCTTGTACAACAGATGCAACTAAATATCTTATCTAAGTTGTAAGCCTATCAAGTTATATATATAGGGTTAGTCTCAACGTAGCGTTGAAATTTTTGGACATAAAACATAGTTTAAATATTTAATAGAAGATCTTAAAAACAGAAATAAGTAAACATGTTGAACCCAATAAACTCTTATGTGAATCTAAACCAAGTTGTTTAGTAGCATATTTTTATCACAAACTTGGCATCCCTAATTCTCGTGGTTTGTGAATCTAATTCTTTCCACTCGAATCATCACCTAATAGCCAATTTGGAATCGTTGACAAATGACATGCACTATAGCATTAAGAGTTTGCTACTTTGCTATAATATACATGTATATCGAATAAGGATTCTTATAAACGACAAGTTCACTTGTTTGTTACTACGGAAGAAGGGTAAGTTACTTACTCATTGTCCTGAAAACACAAAACAATCATCATGCCCCCCGAAAAGGCATAATAAAATCTAAACACAAAAGACATGAGTAGAAAAACATGATATAAAATGGCAAGAAAACTATTAATATAATAATAAATAATAATTGTGGTTACAACATTTAACCAACGAGTTCTTCCTCCTTGTGGGTCTCAATGACAATATCTGACTGAGGGTAAGCAACGCAGGTGAGAACGAATCCACCGTCTATTTGTTCATCATCAAGGAAGCTTTGATCAGTCTGATCCACAGTGCCACTCACAACTTTGCCAGCACAAGAAGAGCAGGAACCAGCCCTGCACGAGTAGGGAAGCTCAAAGCCGAGCTCCTCGGCCTGGTCGAGAATGTAGACGTCATCGGGGCATTCAAATTCTTGTGGTCCCTCTGGGGTGATGAGCTTCACCTTGTATGCAGCCATGGCAGTTATACGGCCACCACGTCCACCTTTCACACCAAAAACAGCCTGGCCCACGTTGGGGAATGCCTTTAGGCTGGTGGTCACCGGTTGCCTCCGGATGAAGGAGGTGCTAACCATGGTGCCGGAGAGAGCTGGGGTGGTGGCCATGGTATTTTTGGTGAAAGTTGAAGACGGTAGGGAATAGAAACAGAGAAGGTGGCTTTTGTTGTTGACAACAGAGGTGAACTTGTGGAAATAGTGTCGATAAAACATGCAGGAACGTGCATGCAATCCTATCTGCCACGTGGCAGCATTTTATTTCTCAATCTATCTATCCCAGTTATCACCAGAGATTATTGGTTGGCTATTCTAGTTGGCACTATCCTATTCCTGCATTGCGTGGCTCTATTTTGGTAATTCGCTATGACCATACGATACCGAGGGTCTTTCTACTAAAATCGTTTTCAATGCACTCAGGATCGAGTAATGCCACAAATACAGTTTGCCTTTTAAAATAATACCTCCAAGCATGCAGGCTAACACACACAATGACACAAGTAATTGTGGGAAAAATTGTTCAATTTCATTTGATCCCTTGACACAAGTACAACCGCTGAATGTTTATCCTTATATTGCTGCATGTTAAGGTACCTAAGTATTCAAAAATAGGAGCAGAGAATGACAAAAACAGAGCTCGGTCAAGAAGGCCAGGCATGCAGAAGCACATTCGCATATATTCCTTTTCGTTAAAACCGTGTCTCGAGTTACATCCACAAATAAATATTTAAAGCCCATAAAAAATGGAATGAGATGAAGAAGTGCATGTCAGCATTTAAAAATTTAAACAAGCAATGTGGCAGAAGCAGATAGGAAGGATAATCATATCTTTGGTACAAAATTCAGGAGCACAAAATTCATTTCCAATGACTTAACCCCCTCTACATACATTGTTTCCATAGCTAAACCGCGTGGGGAATTTAGACATCAGTATACCAATTGGGCACCTATTTATAAAGGGATGGAAAAGTAACCACAAGAGTCTCATATTTTGCTAGCTATCTAAATTATAAAAACAAATCTCTACATTCTAAAATCAAGGCTTCCAATTACTGACATGGGGAAAAAATTTTCGGGCCTTCCCTAATATAGAAAAAGAATACATCCTCATTCACAAAATCCCTGTGATTGTGATACTACCTGTAAACGTTGTTTGGTCCATACATACAACCAGAGGTTTCGGCTGCGAATTTATTGTCTCCTGCAAATATGTGGAAACTGCTCTGGTCTGAACTTTCAGAAAATCCTTAGTCACACTTGATGTTTCTATAGATCCTCCTCACAAACAAATTTGAACCAAGATAACCCACAGCTCCTGCCCAATTGAATGAAAATAATTATTTATTGTGAACTGAGGTATCCATTTTTAGAAGATAAAAGCACTTCCATCTTATTTCTTTCAGAAAATAGAAACATTCAGCACATTGTCAAGGTATCACATTTAAACTGTGCAGCCAATAGTCATGGATTCTAAATGGACACTAAAATTAAATTCAAGAACTTACCACAGAGAATTCCCAGTCCAAGACAAAACATCAAAGTGTATCCAAAATAGAAGCTCGTTTGGAAGAACCCTGACATCTTTGTCTTCACATAGTAGTAGTATACTGAGTACAAATACACATAAACAGCTGTTGAGGCAGCTGAAAAGAAAGAAGTCCATTGCCAGTGGTAGTTCTCGGCATTTAACAGAAAGTATGTCCCCACAATTGTCACACATACGGTCACAATGAGGAGAATCAGAAAAACTAGTAGCATGAAGCCATAGACATAGTACACCTGTTTTTCACAAAATGTAAGAAACAAAAAAGATTGTAAGATAAGACTGCATGAGTTGATTCAGCTTTCACAGGAATTAAAAGTTAACAGAAGTGTTTTCCTCAAGAAAAGTGTTGGTTCTATTCTGACAGAATAGGAAAACACTATCAAACTAATAAGGGAAACCCAGTGCAACTGTGGCTGATTCTACTTCTTTAATCTGTGACCTTGAGGTCATATAGAGACAATTTAATCATCGTTCGCAGATCATTCTATGAAACTAATACCACAGAAGGAAAAAAAGGGGGGGGGGGGGGGGAGGGTTAATTTACTCCCCTAACATGCAATTGCATAGTAGCTCACCTTGTAATTCCAGAAGGAAGTAAATACAAAATACATCTCAATGAATATGCTGCCAAAGGGAAGCAGTCCTCCCATGATAGAAACTACAGACGGTGTAAGGTACCACTTTTTCTCAGGAATTGGGCGAGGAATGGTCTTTACACGACAGGGATTATTTGGAGCACCGCTCCAGTTTCTTCCAACAACTGTGCCAAGAAGTGCCAGAGGGAAAGAGATGAAAGCCCAAATAACAAAGACAACCACGATTGTTCCAAAGGGGATTGCTGCTAGAGATCCATAGAAAATAGCAATTGTGTTTAAGATAAATCCGATTCCAAAGCACATAAACGGGAACAGCGATGCAGTAAGGATCATGGATTTAATCCAATTTTTACCTGAAATGGTAAATTTAATTGTAATCATTGAGAGAGAGAGAGAGAGAGAGAGAGAGAGAGAGAGAGAGAGAGAGAGAGAGAGAGAGAGAGAGAGTAATCTAAACAAATACAAGATAAAGCAACATCCAATGCAAATGTTTACCCCCATTGCGTGAGTACATCCCTCCGCTCACATAACCAGAGATGAATGATGTGAGAGCATAACACACAATAAAGGTTGTGACAATTGCTCCTCGCCTGCAAATTAGATAAATTTAAACATAATAAAGGGGAGAGAAAAAGATCAGGGGGAAAAAAAGGAACCAATAGAAAAACTAGAATAAATTACTTAATCATAGCTGAGATCGAGACTTGTAAGAGAAATTGCCATGTGAATATTGCATTAATTGTATAGTTTATACAATGACACTAACAGTAATGTATTAATATCCATAACAACATTCCAGTCAGGTTTAACATTATGTGCTTACCCGACATACAACATTCCAACAATAGCCAACAAGATGACAAGAAGAACCAGTAATGCTAACTGAGCACCTGTACCAACAACAGCTGACAGAATCACCAAATTGCGAGGAGGCCGAAAAACATCACCATGCACAAGTTTCCAGCCAGATTCTTCACTAACATCTCTTTCCTGGTATTTGAGTGTCACCAAAGATTGAATTAGAACCATAATGGCTTTATCTCGTAAGAAAGGACATATATTCCGTAAATTACTACAAAATAACTTAAAGAAAGCCTTACCAGAGTTTCCAAATCATCATCTTCCCGGGCATATTTTGCATAGTCATTTCTCAAAGTTCGCATTAATATCATTGAGACCAATCCAGTAAGAAAGATGACCATCATAAAAGAGTTAAAAATGGAGAACCAGTGGATCTACAAAAATGTCCAAGAGGATAATTCTCTCAGTTATGTGTCCAGGATAGGATCCACGTGAGTTTGCACGTAGCAAGTAACCAACAATATACACCACTTTCAATTTAAATTCTAAAAGAAAGAAATAAAAAAAAATTAAAAAAAATAAAAAACGAAACTGGCACCATTTATTAACCTGATGCTCAAAGAATGGATAGTCCAAGTAGACATCAAATCGGCGTGCAAAAGTGACATTCGTAGGAATCCATGTGACAGCATATGTCATGTCCAAAGGTCTTCCTACTTCCAAAGGTTTTGGGTTGTCCTGAGTGAGATTCACATGAATGATCTGCAAGAGAATGTAAATAATGGACCTAAGCATGGCATTTTATGTACCCCAATATATATATGAGATAGAGAAGATCTTTAAATCACTTCTGACCTGATCATTGTTGAATTTAACAATGATGTTCTTGTGTGTGTACAGGACATGCTTGCCATTATCACTGTTCTTATCAGGATGTAGCTCACCAACATATCCTTAAACATGAACAAAATACCTTTGATAATGATCACAAATGAAACGCAAAGTCATCAAATAAATATAAAGAAGCAGAAGCAGCTGTAGGCATACCCCATAATGGTAGGTCATCTGAACTCGTGTTTTTCCCATTGAAGATCAACCATTATAGAAACCAAGGAAAGAAACAGCGTCAAATGTAAGTTATACACCAAACAATCAAGATAAAATAAATTAAAAAATCGGTGTTTTCTGATTGTTTCAGTCATGCAACTGTTTTCTATTATTGCTATGCCACTATTATTATTCAATGTCAAGCAAAAGCCAAAGACCCACAAAATAAAATGCTTTCAAAATTTCTTGACTGTCATAAAGTATAGGCATTGTATCAATACTGCACAACATACCCATGAAGAATTCAAACCAGTAACTGTTCTCTATTGCATCCTTAAACTGTTTAACTTTCCCCTCATCGAGATCCAGACGACAAAAGGTGGTTTTCTCCAAATTTCCTGGGGAAAAACAAAATAACGTCAGTTTTGTCCACTGATAGGTCTTCCATGAAACATCTAGGACAAGAGAAGACAGCATACTTCGGAACTTTATCTCAATTTGGCTATCAATAAGTTCATTGCCACCAAGGACCTCACCAAGACCACCCCATTTATGGGCAGGTTGACCAGGTGGTCGGCAAAATGGGAGGCTGTAATAGTTGTATGTTTCTTGTGGATTATTATAAGGACCAACTTTGTTCACCCAAAGGGTAACTGGGTCATCTTGGTTATACTGCAATTAAATGAAAATACACAATTTAAATCAGAAACCATGGGTGACAAAAAGATATAAATGAAAGATATGCATTAGATCTTTAGCACTGGCTCAGGCAGACTGATTCTTTGATAAAGATGTCAGAAAATCATTTACAACTGCCTAAGGACATTCAAAAGTAAATTGAGGAAATTAAATAAGAACATCCATGTAACAAATACCACTTATGTGTAACATTGATTGAATTATGATATTAGTCCAATACAAGCACAAGCCCTTTCCATTTAATGTTTAGTCCAAAATCAGCAAGTTTCAATGAAAAGGTAGACTCTCACGCCAACCCTTCAAATATCAGAGAAGAGCAGAAACTCTTATTTATTTTCATTTTATTATTTTTCCCCCTCAAACTGCAGTTTAGGGAGTAGATAAAAAATCTTACTGTTCACAAAACTAAAATGATTCGCCAATAGGCAGCCTAAACAGAGGAGTGACTACTAATAAATTGGTAGGTTGAAATTATCTCTGAGAGCTAAAAATAAGTATTACGTTCTATAGCGAGTGCCAAGTTATACATCCTGGTATCTACATCCATCCATGGATTCCTATTTCAAAGTCGTAAGAATGACAATTGTCGCATAAAAAGAACAAAACAATTGGCATACTTAAAGTAAACAAACCAGATAATCACACTATAGAGTATAGACATTTCACATTAATGAAAGCGAGAGTAAATCATAAGTGAATGCCAACCCCCTAGTTTGGAATAGCTGCATCATAACTTACAACTGAATCACACTGTTTCATATGTAGTTTACTCAAGGTTCTCCATTTTAGCTTATCCGAAGAAGTCCAATCTAAATATCATAATCCTTTCAAACAAAACTAGCCTAAGCTAATATCATGATACATCAGGATGAAATTGAAACAGAAGTTCATAGCCACATAAGCATCTACATTGCACATAGTCCTGAACGATTAAAAGCGCATAACGAAGACGAGGGAGCAAAGCGCATGAGATCTAAGGCCACAAAAATTCCAACAATCTAAAGCATAAACTAAGAGGAAACTAAGAGAACCCTATGCAAAATGGAGAGTTATAGATCCACAGCAAGGAAACAGATCTTATTACGAAATTTGAGCCAAAATAAATAAAAGATCGGACAGTAGAGTCAGGAAATGAGGGAGAGGTTACCTTGTGATCTGACTCGGAAGCGAAGACGGCAGAGAGGAAGAGAAAGAGGAGGAAGAGGAGCGAGAATTTGAAGGACATGGCGGTCGCCGGCGACGGCAGGATCTCGAACCTTAAAGAGCAGAGAGAGAGAGAGAGAGAGAAGCAGACCACAACACCGTCCAATATTTCAGACTATAACTCTCTCTCGAAGCTTAATCGAACTAAACAGTGAAATGCATGTTTCCTTTACTTGTATTCCAATTTTTTATTTTTAATTCTTATTTTTACAAAAAAAAAATATATATTTTATATATATATATATATATATATATATATATATATAACAAAATAAAAGCTTGCATCTCAAGTCTGTCCATTGAAATTTTTTTTCCCACGTCATCAGCAAACCAAAAATTAATTTTTCACATATCATAATTTTATTTAAGAATTTATTATTAGTCAATAAATTATATACACAAAAAAAATAAATTTTAAATATTTATTTAAACAAATTAATAAATTAATTATTAGATTAATTCAACTTAATTATTAAATTATTATTTATACCAATGTTGTCAATAACAAAAATAAATATAATATTTTTTAACTAAAATGTAAATGATTTCTTCGTTTTCGAATATGGCGATATAGAATGTTATATATTTGAATTGGAGAACCAAATTACTTTATTTAGCATATTGAAGTGATGTATTTGGTGGTTAATAACTTAATATATCAAAATTATATGTGCATGGAAAGTAGACACACAAAAATGTGCATGGAAGTTGGACATTTTCAGTTAAGGGAACTCTTTAATATATATTTTTTTAATGTACAAATAATACAAAGATCTAAAGAAAAAGTTGTAAATTTGGCGTATGTTCCTGAACCGTAAGACTTATTTTATTTGTGCATTTGCTTAAATTTTAATAAAGATTTTTTTTATGAAATTTATACTTTGTCAAATTTAAATTATGCCAAACTATAAACTATGATGAATTACAAAAGATGTGTTATATAATTACATAAATGCCTTGAAATAAAATTTAAATCAATACACTGTTTCTTTCTTTATTTTTTATTTGTAAATCATCGTAGTCATTAACCCATTTTTTACATTAACATCATTTTTATGTCTATCTTGTTATCTCTTTCTCTCTTTGACCCTCTTATTCTTTTACGTTTAGATGGCTTTTATTTTGTTTGCAGTTATTATTAGATATGGATATAGAAGTATTCACAGAGGCCATAATTTGTAGGTGGTCAATATTGAGGATAAAACTATTTTGAATTTTTTCTCAACTTTTGATTTCCTCATCGCAAATACATATTTTAAAAAGAGAGACGAACATCTTATAACATACAAGAGTGACATGACAAACTCTCAAATCAACTTTTTCTTGTCGAGGAGAGTTGATTGAAATTTTTGCATTAATTGTAAAATTATTCCGGGAGAAAGTTTAGCAACACAACATAAGATGTTTGTCATAGATTTTTGAATTGAGCAAAAGTTGACAAAAAGACATACGAAGAACTCAAGGACGAGGTCGTGACGGATGAAAGGTGAGGAACAAAGAAGCTTCCTAAGACGGGTAGAAAAGAGGCAAAGTGGGATGGGAACGTAAGCGCGGAAGAGATGTGGAGAGATATGGCAGAAGTTATTAGAAGAACAGCAAAAAAAGTTTTGGTGAATCTAGAGGGATAGGACCAAGAGACAAGGAGTCCTGGTAGTGGAATGCGAGTGTACAAGAAAAGATAAAGACTAAAAAGGTGTGTTTTAAAGAGTGATTTTTATATCGCAATGCAGATAATTGGAAAAAATATAAGACGAGTAAGAAAGACACAAAAGTGGCTGTAAGCAAAGTAAGAACAAGAGCATATGAGAGTCTCTACTAGTCATTAGGCACGAAAGAAGGAGAAAAAGGTATATATAGAATTGCCAAGAGCCGTGAAAGAAGAACGAGAGACTTGGATCAGGTTAACTGCAAAAAGGATAAAGACAGAGAGGTGTTGGCTCAAGAGGAGAAGATCAATGAAAGGTAAATGAGTTACTTCTACGAGTTATTTAATGAAGCACAGAAGACTCTTCCGAACCTTGGTCAGTTATGCATGAGAGAAGAACTTCAAAACTTCGACTACTATCGAAGGATTCAAGACTTCAAAGTAAAAAAGGCTCTAAAGCAGATGAAAAATGGCAAGGCAGTAGGACCCAATAATATCCCGATTGAAGTTTGGAAAGACCTTAGAGAGAAAGGCGTCAAAGAAGATGACAGATGAGTGGAGAAAGAGCTCATTGGTACCTATCTACAAGAATAAAAGGGATATACAAAATTGCGAAAACTATAGAGGGGTCAAGCTCATGAGTCATACCATGAAGTATCGTAGTAACAGAAAATCAATTTGGTTTTATACCAGGAAGATCCATCACTGAAGCGATATACATGTTAAGAAGGATGATAGAGAGGTATCGTAGTAATAAAAAAGATCTACATATGGTGTTTATTGATTTGGAAAAAAAGATCTACAAGGGAGGTTTTATGGAAGGTTTTAGAAAAAAAAAAAGAGTAAGGATCGCATATATTCGTGCAATTAAAGACATGTATGATGAGGCTACAACTAGTGTGAAGACTCAAGCTGGTGTGAGTATGTGACAGAGAAATTTTTTATTGGTATAGAATTACACCAGGGATCATTTTTAAGTCCATACATTTTCACATTAGTCTTGAAAGTACTCATAGAGCATATCCAAGAGTATAAACCATGGTGCATGCTTTTTGCCGATGATATCGACTTTGTGGGAGAGTCAATGGAATACCTAAATAAGAAGTTGGAGTTATGGGAAAAAAACTCTAGAAGTGTATGGTCTGCGCATAAGTCGTAGCAAGACAGAATATATAGAATGTAAGTTTGGCCTGCGAAAGGAAAACTCTAATATAAAGGTGAAGATTGGAGATAACATCCTACGAAAAGTTAAGAATTTTAAGTATCTTGGGTGCATCATACATGATAATAGAGAGATTGAACATGATATAAATCATAGAATCCAAGCAGGTTGGGCAAAATGGCGGAGTGTGTCTAATTTTATATGTGATAAAAAAATGCCTTTAAAACTTAAAGGTAAATTTTATCGCACTGCTATCAAACCGGCTATGCTTTATGGTACAGAGTGTTGGACGGTCAAAGAGGCGCACAAACATAAATTAAGTGTGGCAAAGATGAAGATGTTGAGATGAATTAGTGGTCATACGCGATTAGATAGAATAAGAAATGAAGATATAAGAGAGAGAGTTAGAGTAGCATCTATTGTGAAAAAGATGGTAAAATCGCGTTTCAGGTGGTTCGGACATGTGAGAAGAAGACCGACAGAACACCCAGTGAGAAAGGTGGATGAGATGAAAGATGGATAAGGGGTGAAAGATAGAGGAAGACCTAAGTAGACCATTATCGAGGTGGTCAAACGAGATCTATATGTAAATGATCTCTCTATAAATATGATATATAATAGAATTCAATAACGTCGTTTAATTCATGTAGTCGACCCCACCTAATGGGATAAGACTTTATTGTTATTATATTAAGATATTTCAGTTGTCCAAATTAGTTCTTCTTGTAAATTCAGTAACAATTTAAAATGGTTGATCTATTCAGACTTGATAGATAGTAATATCACACCCTTCTAAAAGAAATTGTACATGAGATTTTTATGTCATACGATTTTGTCTCAAAAAAAGAATTTCTTTAGTTTGACAAATAAATCATTGAACCAATTTTTTCTATTTCCTTATTCGTTAGCATTTTAATTTTCAGCAAATTTAAAAATAAAATAGTGATGGTTGTAGAAAGTATGATGATAGCAGTAACTCTAATAGAAAAATAGTGGTAATAATTTAGAGACAAAATTAATTTTTGAATTAAATTATTATGCCTTCTACATTATAATCGAATATGTTACAAATTTTGTATATTTTTATGTTTCTTTTTTTTTGTTTTGTATATTAATATATGTATCATTATGTCAAAACAACACTAACCAAACACTCTTTTAATCTCTTTTTTCAATTGGTGTAATTGATTACAAACTCGCCATTTAGTACTTAGAAAAAAAATTATATTATTAACATGACATGCTGTAATATAATGCAATTTAAAGTCATTAATTTCCCTTTCTTTAGGCAAAGTAGTAACACATTTTTTATGAGCTTATTATTATTAGCTTTAGCTAAGAAGGATTTGAAGCTGTGGCAAACTGGCAAATGGCGATGGAGAGCCACGGATAAAGTACCAACATTTAATCATTTCTCAATTAGAAAGTTAATCCTTAATTATTAATATTAATATTAGAAATAGCAGCCCAGCACGACATACACATTAGTAGTCCCCGTCCAAGAAAAAAAAAAAAAGAACTAACAAAAGCGAATCCCACCAAAAAGAAAGGTACCAAAACCCAAACAAAAAGCTTGTACTGCTTGAACTTGAATGCTAATTTAGTTTAGTTTTCTATTTTGTTTCGACCTTAGGGCCTGAAAAAAAAAACGATGAGAATGCCTCTTTTAGGCTTTTAGCTCCTGTTACGGTGGGTAACCGGAGATTAATAGAGTAGATGGCGTAAGTTGGCCCAATCGTCCGCGGATGGTGAGCTCCGAGATGGTTAGCACGCTGGAGCCTCCTTCCGACTTATACACGTTGGTGAATGGGGGGTGGTACCTGCAAAGACACTCCGATGCCTAAGTCAGCAAGGGTGTTAGCAGGTCTAGAGAGTATTGGGCTTAGAGATACCTGAGGGGTGTCAGTGTATTTATAGTGGTGAGCCAATAACCACCGTTGGAGTAGTGCCGTATCTTTAGGGTGTTAACCGTCCCATTATCTTGGGGAGGTTAAGATATGGCTTTATGAAGCGGTTAGAGAGATTTTAGGGGCGGTTACTCATTTGAATGAGTGTTTATCTGCCAGCTAATCCCATGTCCGACTTCTTTAGAGTAAGTCGTGGTTGATACCGACTTCTTATGTGAAGGTCGGTACTTAGCTAGGCTTAATCCTTCGGACTAGGCCTTTTATTTGGACCTGGGCATTTGTCGTTGGGCCAGGGTATGAACAGTGCCCCTACTTGAGCCCAAAGTCTCTTTAGAGCTTGGGTTCAAGTATTTAACTCGGGTTCGTAGCCGACTTTCTTGGAGGAAACACAGGTTTTTAAACCGACGTGATTTTCGCGACCTTTTGTTTCTGACAGTTACGTCTATTCAAGCGTCGTGTCCGTTAGGGATGCACTTAGGGATTGATGGCTTTGGTAACGGTGCACTCTCATTAATGATTGCTCCGCTTTTACCATTATGCCCCTTAGCATGTTTATAAATACTTTCCCTCTCTTTCGTTTTTCCGTTTCCGCAATCTTTCAAACTTATTCTTTCCTTGTTCGTGCTGCATTCTTGTGCTTGGAGACTTCTGCTTCTTTCAACCTTCACTTTTCGGATAAAGGTTAGCTTTGCTTCTTTTACGTCATGCCTTGTGTTTGCATGCTTTTGTTTTGTAGGTAGATAGGTTGGTCTGTAGATTTTGGCTTCGTATCCCCTCTCTTTAGGGACCGTGTTTTTGATTTTTCTTTTCTTTTTTCTTTTTGTAGGTTTCTGTCACCTTTCATAAAAAAAAGAAAATAGCTTCTGTAGATGTTCTTTCTCAGTGGGTTGATGTCACGGTCCTTGGGGAGGAACCCTTGGTCGACGCTGAGTTTATTACTCATCTTCGTACCCACCACAGGCTTTGTACTTCGGAGGAGGACGAGCCAAAATATGAGTTGATAACCCCGGGTCCGGAAGACCGGGTTTGTTTTGGGAGGGCCAATGAGGCGGCCCCTCATTTTTTCTTTATGTATGAATGTATGATCACCCGTTTGGGTGTTTTTCTTCCTTTTTTCGGATTTTGAAATATCTGTTTTGCACCACTGTCGAGTTGCCCCTACTCAACTTCACCCCAATTCTTGGGGTTTTTTGAAGATTTATCAGTTTGTTAGTCACGCTTTGGACTTTCCGACCCCTTTGAGAATTTTCTTCTTTCTTTTTCATATGACTAAGCCCTTTAGTGGGCTAAACAACAAACAGCAATGGGTATTCTTCCGAGCCATACAAGGTCGGAGGATTTTCACCCTTTTTGACGAATCCTTCCATGACTTCAAAAATTATTTTTTCAAAGTGCAAGCTGTAGAGGGCCACCACCCCTTTTTTCTGGATGAGCATTCTTCCCCTCGCTTTCCCCTTTATTGGCTGGAGGCCTCCCCTTGTGAAAAGTATGGTCTAGATGACCTGGACGAGGTGGAGGCGGCCGTTGTGGGGTTTTTCCGAGAAGCGTGGGGGAGGGCCCCATACTTGGATACTAGGAAATTCCTCCAGGGGACGCCAACCTTTGTTCGGTCGCAACTAGGTAGTAAATGCATTTCCGACTTGTTTCTGTCGACTTGAGTTTTTGCCGACTTGTAAATTTTGGTAATTATTTCTTTTGCAGATATGGCAAGGAAGAATGCTCAGGAATCTTACCAGAGAGTTCAGGAGGCTAAGGCAAAGTCTCGGGCCAGGGCCGGTGGTGCCAGGGCAATCGTCTCCCCTCCTCCTCCTCCTCCTCCTCCTCCTCAGAACGTGGGGACTCCCTCTCAGCCCATTGTGATTTCTTCTTCCAGCTTGTCCCGACCACTTCCTTCTGCCCGACTTCTTTCTGAGCCAGAGAAGAAGAAGCGTAAGACTTTAGAGTCTGGCTCTTCTTTTGATGGTGGGGTTAAGGCGGATGCTCTTGCATTCGTCCGAAAGAACATCTATCCTCATATAAGTATGGATGATGTTTCTGTTCGAAACCACCTCACCATCCTGGCTGAGGAGAGTTTTCGGGCAGCGAGTGTTTGTGGCAAGCTTTTGGATATCTTCGAGAAGACTCCCCTCAGCTCTTTGGGGGTAACCTCGAAGGTTGAAGAGTTGGAGGGGAGGCTTCTTGCTTACCAGGATCACGAGAGGGAGTTGAGGGAGGAGGTAGCTAAGTTGAGGGAGGAGAGAGATAGCCTTCGGGAGAAGGAGAGCAAGCTGCGGGCCCAATGTACTATGGAGGCGAACTTGAGGAAGACAGCACATGATAGTTACTAGAGTTTATTTCAGGATCTTGTGTCTGTGAGGAAGGATTTGCTGAATTCTCGGAATGCGTACGCCGAGTTGGAGGACTCTATTGCTGATGGTGCCGAAGAGTCTTGGAGAATTTTCCTGGAGCAAGTCAGAGTTATCGCTCCCGACTTGGATCTTTCTCCTTTACATCCTGATAAAGTCGTCATTGATGGTGCTATCGTGGATCCTCCTGTCCCCGTGGTTGTTTTCGAGTCAGAATTGAAGACTCGGGGGCAGAGGATTATTGAGTCCCCTCCTCGTCCTAAAGATGTTCCGAGCTCTTCAGTTATTCCTCCGACTTCCTCTTCAGCCTCTCTTCCTGGTCCCGGTGGCGCTCCTCCTGAGTCTGGTGGTGTTGATCCGTCTACTCCTCTGCCTCTTCCTGGTCCCGGTGGCGCTCCTCCTGAGTCTGGTGGTGGTGATCCGTCTACTCCTCTGCAGAAATGACTTTTTTATGGCTATATGGGGGCTCGGCCTGTGAGTCCCCCCTTTTTTTTAAACTCACTTATATGTTTGTTTGGTGACGCTTGAACAATTTCTTTTGGCCTTTTAAGGCCGTAAACAAAATATTTCGGCAAGTGCCCTTTTGAATAAGGGTTTAGATTAACAAAATAAATACCCTTTTTTGGATAAGGGTTTAAGTTACCTTATGCGTGTATGCTTTTCTAATTTAAAACCCTCTTGATCTTTCTCTGAAAACCTTTCCTATTGGCTTGTCTTGTTTTTCCGAGCCTTTTTGTTTAAGGGCTTTTAGGCAGCCTTTAAACTTTCCTCAGGTTTTCCAGTCTCTTTTTGTTATCCTTTATACTCGACTTTGCTTTAGTGAGTTTTTATGACTTAGGTTACTTTTGTGATGCGTTTTTTCTACTCGGAGTACTTCCGAGTTTATTTACTCGGGTTCCCATTTCGACTTATGAGTCGGATTGTTCCCGAGTTTCTACGATCAACTCATACAACCTCTTTACGCCGACTTGTACCTCGTCGTTTTATCCTGACGACCATCTAGGTCGGTTCATGGGATTTTCACGTTTTGTCGAGGTTAAGTCGGCGCGTTTCGTAGAAAGACTTAGAAAAATAAGGAAGGATATTATAAGAGATATTGTAAATGAAAAAGATCTTTATTAATTGGGGAGGTACCTTCTTGCTACTAAGGGTCTTGATAGCCTATTTTCCCTTAGCCTCTACTATGATGCCTCGTTAAAAACCCTTCTCCAGAAAAAACCCTTTTGGGAAAAAATCATGAAGTTGGGAAAAGAGTACATCAGGGAGTAGAGTTCGCTTTTAACTGTAGTACCTTTTCATATTACAAGCATGCCACGACCTTGGTAGCTCAGTGCCGTTCAGGTCGGTTACTTTATAATAACCTTTTCCTAACACTTCCTTGATTTTGTATGGTCCCTTCCAATTTGCGGCGAGCTTTTCTTCTCCTGATTTGTTGACTCCAATGTCGTTTCTGATTAGGACCAAGTCATCTGGGGCAAATGTTCTTCGAATGACTTTCTTGTTGTACCTGGTAGTCATCCTTTGTTTCAATGCCGCTTCTCTTATCTGGGCACCTTCTCGGACTTCGGGGAGTAAGTCGAGCTCCTCTTTGTGCCCCCGTATATTTCCGACCTCGTCGTGGAGAATTACCCTTGGGCTTTGCTCATTGATTTCTATTGGAATCATGGCTTCTACACCATAGACTAGTCGGAAAGGTGTTTCTCCTGTGGCGGATTGGGGGGTTGTCCTATAAGCCCATAGCACCTGAGGGAGCTCTTCAGCCCAAGCTCCATTTGCTTCTTGCAATCTCTTCTTTAGCCCTGCCAGTATGACTTTGTTGGCTGCCTCGGCTTGCCCGTTGGCTTGTGGGTGCTCTACCGAGGTGAACTGATGTTTGATTTTCATACTGGCTACTAAGCTTCTGAAGGTGGTGTCGGTGAATTGGGTTCCATTGTCTGTAGTAATGGAATAAGGTATCCCATATCTTGTGATGATATTTTTGTAGAGGAACCTGCGACTTCTTTGAGCGGTGATAGTGGCTAATGGTTCTGCTTCTATCCACTTTGTGAAGTAATCTATTCCCACGATCAAGTATTTGACTTGTCCTGGCGCTTGGGGAAAAGGACCTAACAAATCCATTCCCCATTTTGCAAAAGGCCATGGAGAAGTGATACTGATGAGCTCTTCTGGTGGAGCTACGTGGAAATTTGCATGCATCTGACATTGTTGGCATTTTTTCACAAATTCTGTGGCATCTCTCTGCAAGGTCGGCCAATAGAATCCTGCTCGGATTACTTTCCTGGCGAGTGACCTTGCTCTGAGATGGTTTCCGCAGATCCCACTATGTACTTCCTCCAATACCTCGGCGGTTCTTGAGGTCGGTACGCACTTTAACAATGGTGTTGATATCCCTCTTCTGTAGAGGACATTTCTCACCAAGGTGTAATGTTGTGCTTCCCTTCGGATCTTTTTAGCTTCTTTCTCCTCCTTAGGGAGGATGTCGAATTTCAGGTATTCGACTAAGGGATTCATCCATCCGAGGTTTAAACCGACTACCTCAAGTACTTCTTGCTTATCTTCTGTTTTTGCTACCGAGGGCTCTTGGAGGGTTTCTTGAATCAGGCTTCTGTTGTTTCCTCCTGGTTTGGTACTTGCTAACTTGGATAGGGCATCCGCTCTGCTGTTTAGATCCCGAGTTATGTGTTTGACCTCGGTTTCTGCAAAGCGCCCAAGGTACTCCAGGGTTTTTTCCAAGTACCTCTTCATATTAGGGTCCTTTGCCTGATATTCTCCGCTTATTTGGGAAGTCACCACCTGTGAGTCGCTGTATATCATCACCTTTGTCGCACCGACTTCTTCTGCCAACTTTAGTCCAGCGATCAAGGCTTCATATTCTGCCTGATTATTTGAAGCCGGAAATTCAAATTTTAAGGAAACCTCTATTTGGGTTCCTCTTTCATCCACCAATATTATGCCCGCGCCGCTTCCCGTTTTGTTGGAGGATCCGTCTACATAGAGTTCCCATGTAGTCGGCTTTTCCTCTTGGTCCCCTGCGTATTCTGCTACGAAGTCGGCGAGGCATTGAGCTTTAATTGCTGTCCGAGTTTCATATCTCAGATCGAACTCGGAGAGCTCTATTGCCCATTGAACCATTCTCCCTGCAACATCCGTCTTTTGGAGGATTTGCTTCATGGGTTGGTTTGTACGGACTCTTATTGTGTGAGCTTGAAAGTAAGGTCGTAGCCTTCGTGAGGCTATTACTAAGGAGTAGGCAAACTTTTCTAGTTTGTGGTACCTTAGTTCAGGGCCTTGTAGGACCTTACTGATGAAGTAGACTGGGTGTTGCCCGACCTCGTCTTCTTTTATCAAGGCCGACGAGACAGCCCTGTTTGCTACGGATAAGTACAAAACGAGGTCTTTTCCTGGTGCTGGTCGGGTTAGGATAGGAGGTTGGCTTAAAAACTTTTTGAACTCTTGGAACGCCTCCTCGCATTCCGGAGTCCATTCGAATTGGCATCCCTTTCTTAATAAGGAAAATAGTGGAAGGGATTTTAGTGCCGATCCTGCCAAAAATCTGGAGAGGGCTGGAAGTCGGCCATTGAGCTGCTGGACTTCTCTCAAACAAGTCGGACTTTTCATTTCTAGGATGGCTCTACATTTATCGGGATTGGCCTCAATCCCTCTTTGTGTTAGCATAAATCCTAGAAATTTTCCTGCCTCTACCGCGAAGGCGCATTTTGCAGGATTTAGTCTCATCCCATGCAGCCTTATGGTGTCAAAGACTTGTGAGAGGTCGAATAAGAGGTCGACTTCCTTCTTGGTTTTTACCAGCATGTCGTCGACGTATACTTCCATTAGGGTCCCCAGGTGAGGGGAAAACACTTTATTCATCAACCTTTGATATGTGGCTCCTGCATTCTTTAATCCGAATGGCATGACCACGTAGCAATAATTAGCTCTGGGTGTGATGAACGATGTTTTCTCCTGGTCGGGCCCATACATCGGGATTTGATTATATCCCGAGTAGGCGTCCATGAATGACAAGTATTGGTACCCCGAGCTGGAGTCCACTAGGGTATCAATACTTGGTAGGGGATAAGGGTCCTTGGGACATGCCTTATTTAGGTCGGTATAGTCGACGCACATTCTCTATTTACCATTCTGTTTTTTGACTAGCACTACATTGGCTAGCCATGTTGGGTACTTGACCTCTCTAATAAAGCCGGCCTCCAGGAGCGCCTGTACTTGCTCTTCTACTATTAGGGCTCGTTCTGTGCCGAGCTTGCGTCTTCTTTGTTGTACAGGTCGGGATCCTGGGTAAACCGAGAGCTTGTGGGACATGAGCTCGGGATCAATCCCAGGCATGTCGGAAGCCTTCCAAGCGAAGAGGTCAGAATTATCTCTTAGGAGTTCAGCCAGCCCTTGTTTTAGAGTTTCCCCTAGGTTGGCTCCTATATAAGTGTTTTTTCCTTCCTCTTTACCGATCTGTATCTCCTCGGTCTTTCCTCCCGGTTGTGGTCGCAGCTCTTCTCTGGCCCTTGCGCCGCCTAGCTCTATTGTGTGGACTTCTTTGCTCTTTCCTCTCAGATTTAGGCTTTCGTTGTAGCATTTCCTTGCTAACTTTTGATCTCCCCTTACTGTTGCTATTCCCGCTGAGGTCGGGAATTTCATGCAGAGGTGGGGAGTGGATACCACCGCTCCGAGTCGATTAAGGGTAGCTCTGCCGATCAAAGCATTGTATGCTGACCCTACATCTATGACTATGAAGTCTATGCTCAGAGTCTTTGATTTTTCCCCTTTTCCAAAAGTGGTGTGGAGGGGCAAAAATCCCAGTGGTTTTATTGGCGTGTCCCCTAATCCATATAGGGTGTCGGGGTAGGCTCTTAATTCTTTCTCGTCTAACCCTAACTTGTCAAAAGCTGGCTTGAAAAGAATATCCGCCGAGCTTCCTTGGTCTACTAGGGTTCTGTGGAGATGGGCATTTGCTAGGATCATAGTTATGACCACTGGATCATCGTGTCCAGGGATTATTCCTTGCCCATCTTCTTTTGTGAATGAAATGGTAGGAAGGTCGGGTGACTCTTCCCCGACTTGGTAGACTCTTTTGAGATGTCTTTTGCGAGAGGATTTAGTAAGCCCCCTCCCGCAAATCCTCCTGAGATCATATGGATATGCCTCTCTGGAGTCTGCGGTAGTGGGTCTCTTCTATCCATATCATCTCGCTTTCTCTTTCCATGACTGTCCGACCTTTCTATGAGATATCTATCAAGCCGACCTTCTCTAGCCAACTTTTCTATCACATTCTTAAGGTCGTAGCAGTCGTTAGTGGAGTGACCATATATTTTATGGTACTCGCAATAATCGCTGCGGCTCCCCCCTTTTTTATTTTTAATGGGTCTAAGGGGTGGCAGTCTTTCAGTGTTGCAGATCTCTCTGTATACATCCACTATAGAAACTTTCAGGGGAGTATAAGAGTGATATTTCCTTGGCCTCTCGAGACCGAGTTCTTCCTTTTTCTTGGCTTCCCTTTCCCTCTCTTTAGTTGAGGGAGGGGGTCCAGGTCGCCAGCTCAGGTCTCTTAACTTGGCGTTTTCTTCCATATTGATGTACTTTTCAGCTCTTTCTTATACATCACTTAGAGAAACGGGGTGCCTTTTAGATATGGACTGTGAGAAGGGACCTTCTCTGAGCCCATTGACTAACCCCATTATGACTGCCTCTGTGGGCAGGTCTTGAATCTCCAAACATGCTTTGTTGAATCTTTCCATATAGGTTTGTAAAGATTCTCCGACCTCCTGTTTTATTCCCAAGAGGCTCGGTGCATGTTTCACCTTGTCTTTCTGGATTGAAAACCTCATCAAAAACTTCCTTGAGAGGTCTTCAAAGCTAGTAACCGACCTCGGGGGGAGGCTATCGAACCACTTCATCGCTGCTTTCGATAAAGTGGTTGGAAAGGCCTTGCATCGCGTAGCGTCGGAAGCATCAGCTAGATACATCCGACTTTTGAAATTACTCAGATGATGCTTTGGATCCGTAGTTCCATCGTAGAGGTCCATATCAGGGCTTTTGAAGTTCCTCGGAACGTTAGCCCTCATTATGTCCTCGCTAAAGGGATCCTCCCCCCCTAATGGTGGCTCTTCCTGTTCGTCACGGGAGTTGCGATTTTTGAGGGAGGATTCTAGTTTTAAGAGTTTTCTTTCTAATTCTTTTCGCCGTTCCATCTCCTCTTTTAGGTACTTTTCAGTTTCCTTTTGCCGCTCCCGCTCTTGTTCTAACTGTTCCAGGCGGCTGTGGACTAACCCCATGAGTTCAGTTACATGGGGTGGTCCTCCTTTTTTTGATTCGCGCCCTTCTGAGGAATTTACCTTCGGGTTCTTTACTCCGGAGGTGCCTTCTCTATGCTGATTGTCAATTTCCTGGTGGAGGGCAAGGTCCGCATCGTTATTGCCTGTGTCCAGATTCTCTTGCTCAGAATCTGTCTCCACATGGCCTTCTTCGTGGGATCTGTCCGCCATCGATGGATGATCTCTCGGGTCCCCGGCAACGGCGCCAATGTTACGGTGGGTAACCGGAGATTAATAGAGTAGATGGCGTAAGTTGGCCCAATCGTCCGCGGATGGTGAGCTCCGAGATGGTTAGCACGCTGGAGCCTCCTTCCGACTTATACACGTTGGTGAATGAGGGGTGGTACCTGCAAAGACACTCCGATGCCTAAGTCAGCAAGGGTGTTAGCAGGTCTAGAGAGTATTGGGCTTAGAGATACCTGAGGGGTGTCAGTGTATTTATAGTGGTGAGCCAATAACCACCGTTGGAGTAGTGCCGTATCTTTAGGGTGTTAACCGTCCCATTATCTTGGGGAGGTTAAGATATGGCTTTATGAAGCGGTTAGAGAGATTTTAGGGGCGGTTACTCATTTGAATGAGTGTTTATCTGCCAGCTAATCTCATGTCCGACTTCTTTAGAGTAAGTCGTGGTTGATACCGACTTCTTATGTGAAGGTCGGTACTTAGCTAGGCTTAATCCTTCGGACTAGGCCTTTTATTTGGACCTGGGCCTTTGTCGTTGGGCCAGGGTATGAACAACTCCCATCAAAAATCAAGGTAAATTAATCAAGTTGGGTTGATGTATTGATTAGCTCACTAATTTATTTAAGCAAGTGTCGGGGGTTCGAATTCCGCCTTGTGCATGCAACAATTCATTGGCAAGCGACAAACCCTTAAATGAAGCTCAGTACCACGACGGATTAATCATTGGCGTGCCGGGTTAGGAAATACCGTAGAAAACCAAAATAAAGATATTGGTTTTTATTTTTTTTATTTTTTATAAAAAACTATTTTTTTAAAATATATTATATTTAACTAGTATCCTTAACACGCTAATAATATATATAGAAAACGTGGGTTTATTTGTATTTTTGTGATTTTCTCATTCACTATTATTGTCAGTAATAAAGATGGCTGACCATATTATACACATTTAGTTAAAAATAATATATTTCAAATGAGATTTTAGGTCTGAATTTACTTTTAAAAAAATTAATATTTTTAATGAATTTTTAAATATTAAAAATACTTTTCTGTTTTTTCTTTTTTTTTTCTAAAACTAAGATATTGTTAATTTTTTAAAGAATAAATAATTTCTTTTTTAATAAAATACTTTTCTTAAAAAATATATACAAACGTATTTAAAATTTAATAAAAATATTTTTTTATATTTTTTTCATTCAAATAAAACAATTCAAATCAATATTTTAGATAAAGTGAATTATAATGAAACCACTTAATAATGGTGAAAGAAAGTAAAATAATAAAATTACATCCTATTCGAATTACTTTTTTTCAAAATATCTTTTAATTTAATAAGTTAAAAACTAATTGTCGTAACTAATCAATAAATTGTTATATATATAAAATAAAATTTGAACATCTAATATTTATTTTAATAGAGAAAAACTTAAGTTACTTGTCATATTTAAATGAGTTAATATTATTGAATGGATCAATTTTTTTAAAATTATAAGAGTTAATAAAATAAAAAAATAAATTATTCTTAAATTAAAATTATAAAATTTATATATGATAAAAATTATAAATTAATAATAATTAATTTTTTATTTTACAAATTTTGTACTTTGAATAATCTTTTTCTAAGTGGTAGTAGACCAATTTGATTAGGCAGCCATAAACGGGTTAGTCAAATGCGAAAGGTGAGAAAAAGAAGCACGCTTCAAAATGTCATTCTCTATCCTCTAATCATAATATCATGTCATATCATATAAATAGCTTATAAAATTGGAAAAGCGAATTCCAGAAGCAGATGTGAAAGAAAACAAAAATCAAATTGCATGGTTATTATTATTAATTATTTATTGCCTTTGTCGGATACTTGGATTTCCTTCACCTCCTATTGTCAAGACCTTTCAATTTTTTTTTAATAATGCAGAGAATAAAGTATAAATTTTTATTATTAATTTTATAAATAAAATTAAAAATAAATATAAAAAAATAATAAAAATAAAAAATTATATTTTACATTCTAATTTTTTTTAATAATTGAGTGGATGTATTTTCCACCTCATCTGTCATGACTAATCAAACATTGTGCTTTGCGGCTCATGCAAATCCACTCCCTTAGTTGTCTACTATTAATTAAAGGGCAACAACATATTATTAAAATACAATCATAGCGGTTTACCGAAAAAAAAGGGTAAAATACTCAGTAATTTGACTGTTTTTCAAGATCTTATCCCTTAAAAACAAAAACCTCGTTACATGTACTTTTTTATAATAAATATTATTTTGTATTATTATTTTATTAATTAAAAAATTTAAGTATAAAATTAATCAATAACAATTATATTTTTATACAAATATTAAAAATGTTTAGCATATGAATAAAATTATTGGAAAAAAATCATAATTAAAAAGATGAGTAATAATGATAGAGTTTGTTTTTAAAATATAATATAGATAAAAACTCAAATGCAGTCTACTTTATGTAAAGTTGATAGCTGAAAGTCCTTAGATAAATTATCTAACAGCTTTTAGTTATCAACTTCACGTGAAGTCTATTGCACCTATAATATAATAACAGAGATTGATGGTATTGATAAGATTCTTGTTACATTAATTTATCCTTTTTGAAAGGGAAGTAACAAGTAAGATTGTAAGAAGAGAATGAGTGCACTCACAGATACATAGACGTACATACATACGTATTCGATACGGTATTCCTTTCTCTCTCTTCCCTTCCCTTCCACATGCGTTCTTGTGTTCCCACTCTCCGTTCTGTTCAATTTTTTAATCATCACTTTTTAACACCTCTTCCATGAACCAAATCAACAATAATCAGCAGTAATAAATAACTAATATTTGATTAATTAATTAAATCAAATCCTAATTTAGCTTCGAATTGCGCACACGATTCTTTGCTTCCCTTGGAAACTCTCCCAAATCCCCACTACCTTCACTCTCTTTCTTCTCTGCTTCTTTCTCTTTTCTCCAATTTCGGATTTTTCTCTCTCTTCTCTGAGATCTCGTTTCGCCGTTTGGGGTTATCTCGGTGGAACCGGAAGCTGCGAACTTTCTCCGCGTGTTGGTTGATTCGAGAGAAGGAGAAGGAGTATGGAAAAGTACGAGCTGGTGAAGGATATAGGATCTGGGAATTTCGGGGTGGCAAGGCTTATGCGCCACAAAGAGACCAAGGAGCTTGTTGCTATGAAATACATTGAAAGGGGTCACAAGGTTTGTCCTCAAAAATCTTCTCTTTATTTAAAAATTATAAAATCATAACATGAAATAGCCACTAGCATTATTTTGAAGCGGTACTTCACATTTCAAGAAGCTAAATTTACTCTAGGAAAGAAAAAGCATGTCAGCATGTGTATCTTGGGCTTTGATTTATTCTGTCAGGTGTGTTTGCTGTGCCTGTGGAGATCACTATAAAAAAAATTGATGCTTTTGCAGATTGATGAAAATGTTGCAAGGGAAATCATAAACCACAGAAGCCTTCGCCACCCGAATATCATTCGGTTCAAGGAGGTCTGTGAGATTGAATTGTGTAGTGTTCATAAATTGTATAATATTCATAGTTCAGGTTGTTTAATAGTGGATTTTAACTTTGCAGGTGGTTTTGACTCCTACACATCTTGGAATAGTGATGGAGTATGCAGCTGGAGGAGAGCTATTCGAGCGAATTTGCAATGCTGGAAGATTTAGTGAAGATGAGGTTTGCACTCTTCTAAAATTCAGAGCTCCATATTTCAATTGTCATAAATCTTAATCTTTAACCATTGTTTAGTGAGTGTAGGATAAGAGCATCAAGGTGTTTGGCCAACTTTAAATCCCACTAAGTATGGGAAGAATCTACGAACTGTTTCTCGTTGTTGTTGACTTGTTGCATCTTTCAAATTTTTAGGCTCGGTATTTCTTCCAGCAGCTCATCTCTGGAGTTAGCTACTGCCATTCCATGGTAAATGAAATAATTATTCTAATTGGTTGTTTGATTTGGTATGTGTTATAATGTTTTGTTGACACCTCTTTGGGGTCTATAGTATTTAACTTCATTACTCTTGCAGCAAATTTGCCATCGAGACTTGAAGCTGGAGAATACCTTACTGGATGGCAGCCCTGCCCCTCGTCTGAAGATTTGTGACTTTGGTTATTCCAAGGTTCAATTATGGAGTGATATCATACCCAAATGTTTTAGATAAATTATTAAAAGCATAAATTTTGCTTATGATAACCTTTCTTTTTCTAGTCATCTCTGCTTCATTCAAGGCCTAAATCAACAGTGGGAACTCCTGCCTACATTGCACCAGAGGTTCTTCAACGAAGAGAGTATGATGGAAAGGTAATCTGGTTGATTAAGATCCAGATTGTGATGGAATGGTTCAATACACATGTGCCTCTCTTTGTCATATGAAAGATAAGAAATAAAATGGTTGTTAATTAGTTCTCTTGGCGCAAGGCCATCAAGCAACATGGTTCATGCAATTGAGTCACAAGTAATTCTTGATGTGCATCAGGTTTGATGGCATGATGCTTCAATATTTCAGTTGTGGAATAATATGGATAAATTTAATGTGTGAATTTGGTAGTTTGGAATGCGAGGTCCTAATTTTATGAAGTCCAAGTGCCTTATGATGAATTCTTTTAATTTTCAAAATGGTTGTTCAAAATTTAGCCATCCAAGGAAAGGGCCATGATTGTGTTTGTTCTGCATTTTGGCTTACACATTTCACATTACCACCTACTATACCCACTTTTACATGGCAAAATCTGGAGCTGTGTTTATATAAAATATTTAGGAAGTGTTGTATAACTTCTGTTGATTTTTTATTGTGGATGCTTCAATGACTCTGTAACCTCTTTTACAAATGTCAGAGCTAGAAAAAAACACTTGACACTGAGAGAACTTTGAGAGAGCCACACCACAAAAGCTATTTATTGTGATTGGACCGAGAGAGTCACACCACAAAAGCTATTTATTGTGATTGGAAAGTCCTATACCTTATAAACCCACACTTCACCAGGATTTAACTCTAGGATTTAACCCTATAAAGAATAAATCTTGCTTGATGAATTTTCTGTGCATTATATGCCAATGGTGTTCATTTTTTTATTATTCTATTCTATTTTGTGTTTGTTCAGTTGGCAGATGTATGGTCATGTGGAGTGACTCTTTATGTAATGCTAGTTGGAGCATACCCATTTGAGGACCAAGAGGATCCCAAAAATTTCAGGAAAACCATAAATGTAATATTCGTTTTAATGGCGCTAGTTGACAGATTTAAAGTCGACACTTCTTACTCATTATATTCTTAATCTTATGCAGCGAATTATGGCTGTCCAATATATGATCCCAGACTATGTTCACATATCTCAAGACTGTAGGCATCTTCTATCTCGCATTTTTGTGGCTAATCCAGCTAGGGTATGTACATACTTTGCTGCTAAATATCATCTGAGGCCGAATTTGCTTTTTTATGTATCTATTGACCGAGATGTATTTAATTAATTTTGTCGAATTTAAAGCTATGCCTTGTTAAATCCACAAGATTCTTAATCATAGTTTTATGTTGTATTTTTTGTTGTAATTTCAAACATGGACTAATAAGAGTCATGCACCAATTTGAGGAGTGTAAGGCTGCTAGGCCAACTCCAGTGGATTTTGGGAAATGAGTTATCATTCTATTGTGATTTACTGCAGAGAATCACCATTAAGGAGATCAAGTCACACCCATGGTTCTTAAAGAACTTGCCTAGGGAATTGACAGAAATGGCTCAAGCTGTCTACTATAGAAAAGAAAACCCGACCTTTTCTCTTCAGAGTATAGAGGACATCATGAAAATTGTCGAGGAGGCCAAAACTCCTCCGCCAGCTTCCAGGTCAGTTGGAGGATTTGGATGGGGGGGAGAAGAGGAGGAAGATGAAGCAAAAGAAGAAGCCGAGGTAGAAGAAGACGAATATGAAAAAAGGGTCAAGGAGGCACAAGCTAGTGGAGAGTTTCATGTTAGTTAAAAGTAAACAGTTTGATTCTTGGATAGTAGAATAGATTCCTGGTTCCCTTTGCTCTTGGTTAAGTCAACTAAGTACAAAAGTGTTTTTGCCCATGTGTATAAAATTCAGTTTTCACCATAGGACACAGTTGAATAATGGCTGTAGAACCCCCCCCCCCCCCTTTTTTTTCTTTCTTTCTTTCCTTTCCCCCTCCCCCTTTTAATATTTGTACAAGGTTGTTAATTATGACCGTGTTATATCTTATGAAGTTGTGTTTAGATTTTTTGGTTTGTTATGAAGTGTCTCCTAGCTTAAAAATACTGCTTTAGTTGTACGATTGGTTTGTGAAAAAATTAAACTTAATTTTCCCCTCAGACACAGCATGCTCTCCTCACGTCAATTAGTCATCTAAAGAGTGAGCGAGTATTCAATCAATGGTGTTTGCAGATACTTTAACTTTAAAAATGTGTGAGTTGTGAAAAGTGATGGCAAGAGTGGGGATAACAAGAAAAGAACGAGAATGTTAGCATGGAAAAGCCAACTAACCTTTCTGCCTTTTGGAGAAGTGGGAATGACAAGGTAGCAAGGGAATGACTCTTTATTTTGTTGAAAGAACAAAACTAGTTTTCTATTTGGTTAGGCAGCTAATTACTTCTCAGTAGTTGTCTAATTATTTTCAGTAAAGAATGCAATTTATGCCACAAATTTGTTTTACTTCCCTAGAACTTCAAAATGTATAATCGGATGCATTAAACTGCAATATTATTCAACCTATAATGGCATGGACATCTAACAAGTAACAAGGACAATTAATGTACCTGCAAATATATATATTGTGTTGGCCCACTATGCTTTCATAATGCGTTTCATTATTTTTGAAATCTGCATTTACAAATTTAGCCTGAGCCATAAAGATTCTGCAGCTATTTAGTTCCATTATAGGTGAAAGCAACTGGGCCCTATTCTAACCAATCCTTTTATACAGAATGCCGTATGTCTTCAGTTTACCGACAATGCTGCCCCACTTACCACAGAGTGCAAGTTCCTTGTCTCGGTTAAAATGCATTCTCTATCGAATAAAGCCGAAACAACAGCAACACCTTTAAGATTTGGTAGACCAAGTTCCATGACATCATGAGCATTTGAAAGACCAATGCCACCAATTGCCACCACAGGAAGTTTAGAGGCCTTACATACCTCCATCAATCCATCCAAGCCTATGGTGCGGTTGTTTGCCTTTGTGCTGGTGGGATATACACCACCACAACCAATGTAATCAGCACCATTGATCCATGCTTGTTCGGCCTGCTCCGGTGTCTTGCATGATACTCCGATAATCTTTTCAGGGCCTAGGAGCCTTCTAGCAAGACGTGCAGGCATATCAGATTGACCAACATGAACACCATCAGCATCACAAGCAAGGGCCACATCTATGCGATCATTTATAAGTAGAGGTACTCCATAGGAATGACATATTTTAAGACATGCTTTGGCTGACTCAATAAACTCCCTTGTCTCAGCATCCTTTTCCCTGAATTACAAAAGTAAAGCCAGGTTTAGGTGATTAGTGGCCATGATCAAGTCCTAACAACTATGCATCAAATGACACTTAATTAAAGAGGGGAAGAGGCCACAACAAACGTGTCTAAATTTACAAGCACGAGCGACCACCAAAAAAAATTGGGGCAAGCAATCTTTGACCTGGAATTTCACCTTACACATATTAATGAAGCCATAACAGAATTACTATGGAGACTGGGAAATAAATAATAACACAGAGGATAGCCTTATGCAAATATTTAATGCTTCCCTTTAGAGGATGGCCTCATGTTGATTGAATTTTGAGACATGGGTAGAAATTATAAGGAACAAATATATAAATATTGCAAGAAACATACTGCAAAAAGAACTTTCATAATTAAAAAAAAATTATATTTGCATTTCTTTAGGATGGTTGGCTTAGCATATCATCATAATACAAAGGCAAGCAAAGGAGATTTTGAAAAAACAAACCTTAATTGAATGATGGTAGCACCTCCTTCTACAGCAGCTTTAACGGCTTCAGCAATGGAGCGACCCCACTTCTTATTCATGTTTGAATCCGTTACAGCATATACTAACAAGTCATTTGGATTAAACAACCTCTCCTGCCTATAAGAACTTCGATTGATATTCTTAAGTGCCAAAAGAGGGTCAAAAGGTCCTTGGGGTCCATTTCCAATGACCAAGTCTTTACTGTAATCCAAGGCAGTCTCAATAAAACGTTTAGCTACCTGTCAACATCCATATATGTAGATATCTTATCATATTAGCATATGTCATCTATATGTTCTTTTATATATTTTCAGTTTCTGCTTCTTAATTTTATCTACAAAGGAAAATAAAATGGAGAAAGGGATAGATGGATATTGTCAAATGAGGTACTATTAATGTGAACTCAGACAGCTGGACAAACCTTAACTGCTGACAACATTGACGATCCTTTAGCCAGCTCTGCTGCTATGCATGATGCCAAAGTACAACCAGTACCGTGTGTATTGCAGGTTTTTACACGCGATGAACACAGCTCATAAAATTCCTCACCTGCAAAACTCAAAACCAAGATGGAGCTCATTTTTAAAGTGGATGGAACATACATTAGGAAGATGTAAAGGAAACAAGTTGTTGAGTCTTGTATAGTTTAGTTTTTATTTGGCTGTTACGTAAATAGATTCAAAGACTTAATCTTACCATCAAAGAAAACATCAATAGCATCTAATGAAGCATGAAGATCACCACCTTTGATGAGTACATTCCTGCAATGAAAATTAATTATCAGAAGTTCACTTAAGTTAAACACTTCAATAACCTAAATTCTCAGCTCAGATATACCGCTCAGGCTTTCAGGGCCAACCAGATATTCAATTAAAAATCACTTTATTTCCCACATGCAATGCAATTTTTCAGAAGAGTTTGCAAAAAAAGAACTCTCTAAATCCATATTCCTGATACAGTATGAGTCATTTAGATAAAAATATTACCAAGTGTATGTTTCCCTCCAACGAAAGAAATCAATGTAATGCTACTATAATACAATCAGATGTTGTTACAATTATGTCTGGTGTAAGATGTTTTGACTATGAAGGTTCACCTTCAGCCCAAAATTCATAGCCATACATACAATTTCTGGATGTTTATCTCACTATAAATGAAATATAGGCTTCCTTAAGTTACTTAAAGCATAGGCAAATGAATGGTAATCAGTATGGGAGACAAACCACCATAATGCAAGTAAAATATGATTTTACTTTGCTTGGAAGTTCAAACAATAACAAACCTCGGACCCATATCATGTATCAGTTTTGCAGCTCTACGCATATCAGAAACTGATTTCAATGGCACATCACCAAGTAAGACTGATGCCTCCTTTATATTTGGGGTTACAATATCAGCCATGGGAAAGAGTTCCCTGCATACAGAAACCAAGCAATAAAAGGAAATCAAATAGTGATATTCATTTGAAATCTTGTTTTGAATACAAATGACTGTCCTAGGATGTTTCATACTTCAGTTTCTAAAACACATACCGAAATCCAGCAAGAACAGAAGGACCGACAAGTACATCTGCACTGGTAGATACCATGACAGGATCAACCACAATAGCTGCCTTCAGCAAAAAATAGTTAGAATGGCAGTTATTCTCATTGGCAATTGAACACACATTAGATTTTTGCTACAGGTGCATACCTTTCACTGGAAATTTCCTAAGGCTCTGACATAGGACCTTCACTACACTAAGGGAAGGCAACATTCCAGTTTTGACCTAGGGACATGACAATAATAATTAGCTCAGGAGCAAAAAAATACGTTAGCAACTATTGAGAAGCAAAACCTCAGGGTATATCCAAGAGAACAACATGTAAGGAGGAATGATAATGAGTGATATTTGCCTATTTCTCCACTTTATAGTAATACATATATAAAATTTTCACAATACCACAATCCAGGGCCATCATCTCTCCCTAAAAATTGAGCACGTTTCAGTTCCTCACATTAATAACTAGCACTTGTATTCAGATATTATTTCATGAGATGCGGATTCCTATTTCAACTTACCACGTCAACATGCATATCAGAGAGCACAGACTTCAATTGCTCAGCCACAACATCATCAGGCAATATCTCCACTCCCTGGCAATCGTCACATATATGAGAAATGAGAAGACAATCACCAAAAGGAATGCAAAGCTCAAGTAATCATTAGCATTACTGTTAAAATCAGAATGATAATTGACTATCCATGAAAATAAAAGTAGGTAAAAGTTCATTTTCAACCTAGAGAACTTAATGCTTTGTTTTGACCAAAATAAAAAAAATTAAAGTCAACACCCTAATAGAGATAGAGTCTAATTAAGATTAGTTAGTGCAGTGACTTGACAATCAACTCCATAAACAGAATCAGTTTTCAGGTTGTTGAGATCATATATGATAGTGACTTAGTATAACATAATACATAAACTTAATTGGACTCTATCTCTATTAAATTCATTCAAGACTGTTATATGAAAATGAACCTGGACTCCAACAGTGTTTTGTGCAGTAACAGCCGTTATGACAGTTGAACAGAAGACATGGCGGGAGGCGCAAGCTTTAAGGTCCGCTTGGATTCCGGCACCGGCCCCTGAATCAGAGCCGGCGACAGTGAGCACATGCGGAATTTTGGCGTCAGAAATCTGCGTGGTTCCACTCCCGATCCCAGAAACACACTGGGAGTGCTGCATGTTCAAAAAAACGTGCCTTTGATTCTTTCTATCCAAATCCGAAAACAGAGGAGTCAAAATCCTAACTTGTTTGAAACCTAAAATTGGAGCAACCTGTGGTGAATGCCAAGAGTTCTACACACAACAAAGTATAAAACATTTCAAAAAAAAAAAGCAGCAGAACAAAGACGAATAGCGTGAATGCATTAATAAATTAGTAGAAGGAAAGAAAGTCAGTCAAAGTTCACAGATATTTTATTGATACTTTGAGTAATATGTGAGTGAAATTAGTAGGTGGATAATCCGTGAAGATGTGGTGTGTTGTAGAAGAAGATTGGTTGAGGATATATTGAATAACAAAAATGTGTAGAATTGTGTTGAATCAAATGAAGAGAGGAGAGAGAGTAGAGTGTACCACGAAAGTGCAGGAAGCCATTAACGGCAAAACTTCAACATGCAAGTTGCAAGCTATGTCAGCTTAGCTCTGTTTCTCACTTCAACAACCCGACCCGATCGGAACCAATTGGCTATTTTTTTTTTTTTGTTAAGATTGAGATTCGAATTTAAAATTTCTAGTTAAAGAAATGAGATTATATTATTTGAGTTATAATTTGTTGATTTTTTTAATTTTATTTTAAATTAGTGTAATTTATTATATTAATTTGTTTTTTATATGTTAAATATATAAATTTATAATAAATATATATTAGTTAAATTTTAGAATAAAATTTTTAAAAGTGTAAAATATTCTTCTAGTATAAGCTAAAAAATAAATTGAATCTTTAATATTTATAAAATAAGTAATATAATCAAAATAAAATATAAATGTAATAAATATATGGTAGCTGATTTTAAGTTTACGAAAAAATTTATTATGTTATGGTCAAAAAGTTTGATTATCTTTTAAAAAAAGTATAGTTGATTATTTAAAAAAAAAATATATATATATATATATATATTGTTTAATTATTCTATTAGTTTCTATAGTTTCACCAAATTTTTAATTAGGTCTTTATATTTTTTTTAATTAAGTCTCTACACTGCTTTTAATTTTGTAATTACGTCTTTTTTATGTTAAAAATGTTAAAATTAACACAATATTTTTACCAAAATACATGCAGTCAACCTTTTAATTAAGTTTTTATTTATAAATACATTCAATTTGCGAAGAAATATTCAATTAATTCTAATATTTTTTACACTAAAAAAGACTTAATTACAAAATTAAAGCAGTGTAAGAACTCAATTGAAAAGAAAAAAAAATATAGGAACATAATTAAAAATTTAATAAAACTATAAAGAACAACAGAATAATTAAACCTAAATATATATAAGAATGCAATAATTTATTCTAGTATATATATATATATATATAAAATCAAAGAAAAAATTTATTGATATGATTATATGAATAACAGTTTAAGTAAAGACCATTTGTCAACAAGTTATAGTTCAAGTAACATAATTTTTTTTATACTTATTTAAAAAATTGTAAATTCGAATCTTCCTATTTTCGATAAAAAAAAAAAACTAAGGGCCATTTAAGCCAATAATAATAGCAACAATGAGATTTTTCATCAAAATTTAACTACAAGTCTACAACCAACTTTTGAGATTCTAAATCTGACAGAAAAATATTTAACAAAATTTCTATTACGAACAATGTAAAATAACATTTTTATTAAAAAATAGTAAGAAACTAGTAAATTTTTACTTTTTATTTTTCTATGAAATGAAAAGTTAGGAATTTCATAGCAAGGAAAATGAGCAAATATAATTAATTTGAATTGGTGAATTAATTAGTTTGTTCGTCTATTAAAATAAAATAAGTGTAAGAAATTTAAATCTTAATCAATAATAAATTTTAAATAAATTCTATAATATGTGGGCATGTGGCAAATTGATCTTTAACTAAATGGTTGATTAAATATTATTAAAGAAGCCTCAATCATTTACCGCAATAATGAGTTAGCTCTCACTTTAAAAATGGTTAAACCTCTTTCATGGGTTGAACTCTCCTTTGGCTGTAAAACTTCATAGAAGTTAGGAAGTATAGTTACCATCCATTTAACACGAGAGCATAATATACCGTATATTAATCATAAGAGTAAACATTAATATTGATTTTAAAGAAATTTTAAATTAATTAAAAAAATTAATTTAAAAAATAGTTTTACAATAAAAAATATATTTTTATATTCTTCTTTACTTCTCTTCTTTTCTCTCGTATCTCTTCTTCTAATTCGAATTACGGCTATTTCAACTTCTCAAAAATCAAGAAACTAAAAGATACTTATAGATATTTAGAAAGTTTTATCCCTCTTTTTGATTGTGCCATTTTTTCAATAATTTTATATATTTTTATTTATTTTTAGATTTTTTTAAAAAAATTTAAATTAATTAAAAAAATCCTAATTTAAAAATTAGTTTTACAATAAAAAATATATATTTTTTATCGTTATCAGTGGCTAAGAGAAGGGGGTCGAATCTTAGCCCCTTTTTATTGAGAACACTTTCTATCTTTTTAGAAAAACCTTAGGAGATATTTTTGCTTTTTGTCTCGTCACTGGTCAAGAGACATTTTCTTTTTGTCTCGGTGAAGAGATATTTTTTAATTTTGTCTCCTAAGCAACAGAAATAATAATGGAGTAGAAGAGAAAGAAAGAATCACACCAAGATGTATCCTAGTTCAGCTGCTAAGTGCAATGCAGCCTACGTCCAGTCTCCATCACAACAGTGACGGAATTTTACTATAATCAAACAGATTACATACACCAATTTTTCCTGGGAACTACCCTTCCTATCCGGAACAAGTTCAGAATCTATCCCTAATCCTGAACTTGACTTGGTCACCTACCAAGCTTTCAACTGCTAAGTGCTAACCCAACTTGTAAGAGAATTCCCACAGAATTATGATACACAATACATATATGTACAAAGGACTTCTAAGACACCTATGGCTTTTTCTTTAATTTTGTACACTCTGTCTTTTTTTTTCTCACTGGCTTTTTCTTACAAACCTCACTGTTTGCCTTTTTTCACCATGAGACTCAAACGGACAAAACTTAAAGAAAATACAAAATGAAACACATTGAAGGAGAATAACTTCTGTTAGTTTGGGTAGATATGAGAACTCTATGCTTTTTCTCCTTATCTCAAACCTTGGCCGTTCACCCTTATTATAGAAGGAGAAACTTCCAAGGTTGAAACAGTTCAACCGAGCCTTCTTCTTCTTTAACACCAAAAATCAGTTCGGACAAAGAGAGGAGAGAGGAGAGAGGAACCGAAAGCAAAAATCAACATGTAATTACCTCTCTCTCGTCCCTTCTCATCAAATTTCATCTTGACTTGGTTTCCTAGAAGGATTTCTGACCCTTGATGATCACTTGATCTTTGACAGCTCTATCTGCTCTACTTCTGCTTCCTCCTCCACGTAGTACAGTACCTGCCTTTTGTGATGGATGAACAAAAAGTAGAAACGAGCCATACTACAGGGATCTTCTTCTCTGACCGAATTGGATTGCTACCATTTTTAGGCATGGAGATCTTGAGGCTTATTCACCACATCTTGTCATTAGTAGTAAAGATCTCAGCCATGCTATACTGTAGATCTTCTTTTTGCAAGAGCCATCATCACTTTTGCTGCTTGCTTCTTTCTAACTTCTGTTTCTTCTTCTGATAACTTGGTTCTATAATCTTCTTTCCTGACAAATGAAGTGACTGAACATAAAGAGAGAAAAGAGAAAAGTTTTTAATGAAAGTAATGAATAAAATTAAAATTAATTAAAATTTATGTCCCATCTTCTCTTTGATTTTTACTTATAGCTTCTTCCATCTTCATCTCTGATAACTTGTTTTTGCTTCTTTTTTGATTGATATATATGACAAAAACAAAGAGAGAAAAAAGAGAAGAGAGAGAGAATAATAAAATTTTTGGTGAAAACTTTAAAGGAAATTAAACTCAATTTAATTTCTAATTTCAATTACCAAGAGGTAGAGTAACCTATGGAATTTGTGTTACTTGAGAAATGTGTTACTTTAACCGTGGAAGTAATTAATTGAATTGAATTTTGAATTACAGAAACCAAGACATGAAGACTTTTCAATGAGACCCAAGAATTTGAAATCACCGTATGGACTTTTGGTCTCTTGAAGAGATTGCATTGTGATCATTGAAAGGCTTCCTCCAAGGCTTTGAACTACTTTATTCTTTCTTTAATTTATGATGGGTTTTGATGGATTTGGGCCTCCTTGGATTTCTTTCTTTCTTTAAACAAACAGCCACTAACATTTGAGTTATTTTTGCTCAAAGCTGAATTTGTTCAAAAATTAATTTGGGCTCGTGTAACTTTAACCCAATAGAAAACTAATTTTCCTTCCTGCACACTAACAAATATATCAAACAATCCTTTGGAAGCAATGTAAACAAATAACAATTTAATTAATATTTTAATAATATTTGATCATCATTTTAATTAGATATAAAATTTTCAAACTCAACTGTTTTTACATTCTTTTTTACTTCTTTTCTTTTTTTCTTTGTACCTCTTCTTCTAATTTGGATTACTACTATTTTCACTTCTCCAAAATTGAAAAGCTAAAAAATATTGACAGAGATATTAGAAAATTCTATCCCTCTCTTTTAATTGTGACATTTTTTCAATAATTTTAGATATTTTTTCTTATTCATTTTTTTATATTTTTTTAGGTTTTTATTTGATTATTTTAATAGTTTTGGATTTAAAAAAAAATAACATCCAAAACTTAACAGAAAAAACATTTAAAATTATAGAAAAATAACATAAAAAATCTAACAAAATAAAACATCTAAAATTATAGAAAAATAATTCTCAATCTTCTAAAATTTAAACATTTGAAATTTAAAGGTATTGTTTATTTTTCATTATTTTTTAATGTACATTCTCATAAAAAAAATAAAAAATCTCTAAAATATAAACATCTAAAATCTAGGTATAAAAAATATATGAAACGTGTTTTCGTTTCTAATAATTTGCTTTCATTTAATTTTAATTATATACTCATAGAAAAATATTCAAAATCTCTAAAAATTAAACATTTGAAATTCATATATAAAACCTTCCAAAATTAAGCTTTTTTCTCTTTAAATAGTTTGTTACTTTGCTTTTATTTACTTTTAATGGTATATTTTTAGAAAAAATATAAAATCTTTAAAATTTAAACATCCAAAATTTAGATGTAAGAAATATCTAAAAGTAATGTATTTTTTTACCCTAATTAAAATAGTTTTTATTGTATTCAAATTTTTGAACATTTTTTAGTTAGGTTTTAGAAGTTATTTTATAATAATTTCATATGTTTTTTTTGTTATATTTAGGATACTTTTTTATTAGGTTTTGATTATTCTTTTTATAATAATTTTAGATGTTTACTTTTTATTTAGTTTTAAATATTTTTTTGGTTATATTTTAGAATTTTTTGTTTGGATGTTTCTTTTTTTTCTTTAAATTTTAGATATTTCTTTTCAATTGATTTTTTTTTTTTAAGTTGATTGTAGTCCAACTAATAGTTTACTATTGCTTTTTTGGTTACCTAGCATGATTATAAAAATAAAGAGTTAAGTATAATTTTAGTTACTAAGGTATAGACTAAAAAAATTTTTCATCACGAATCTTTTTCTGCATATAAAATTCATCCTAAGATCTAACTTGGTTTTAATATCGTCCTTACCTAGAGACCAAAATTGTATGGGGGTGGCGATGGAAGTAAAAGAAAAGGTGGATCGTGGACAGTTTCTTTTTCTTCTATCCTTTTTTCTTCTTCTTCTTTCCTTCCCCTTTATAGAAACACTCTCTTTTTCTTATTTTTTTATTTTATAATTTTTGTTATGAATAATTTGTCCCAAAATTTTAATATTTAAGTAAAAATAATATTTTTAAAACTTGATTTTAAACGGATAAAAATTTTTGTTATGGAAGATAGAGGTGTGCAATCCAAATTTGTTGGGGTGCATGTGATTTTATTTTGATATGGGATTAAGTAATCGCAGGGTCGATTACTTTGTAAATTAAATTTTAAAAATTTTTTAATATCAAATCGGAGGGTTCGATTTGTTTGTTGTGATTTAAAAAAAAAATTCATAAATCGGATGGTCCGATTTGTTTGTTGTGATTTAAAAAAAAAAAATTCACAAATCGAGGATCCGATTTATTTGTTGTGATTTTTTTAAAAAAAAATTCATAATACTAATAAATCGCATGGTCCGATTTTTATTCCCAAAATAATCGGAGGGTCCGATTTCCATATTTTAAATAAAAAAGTTCCACATTTGAGAATAACACCTTTAACATCCATACTTCTAAAAAACACCATTTCTACTCCAATATCAAAAATAATTTGCGATTTTAAATTTTAGGGACAATTTTGTACGTAAAAAAAAATTGGAAACAAAAAAATATTTGGCCTATATCTTAGGTAGCGTTTGTTTTCAGAGACAGGACACGGAGACATGGACAGCACATTCTTAAAAAGCGTTTGGAAGCAAAGACATGAACACTGAACATATTGTCTCCGGGACAGTTTTTTATACTTTTGTGTCCACTCTCTTACGAAGGACAATGATGGACACGGGATTTGGAAGATGGACATAGACTGTTTTTATGAATTTTTTCTTTTTTGTCCATGGTGCTATTTTTTATTATTCCACTGTTACCCCTTCTTATTTTTCCTATTTTTCGTTGTTCTCAGAAAGTATTTTTTTTACTCCATGCTCTTTTTCTATCTCTACGTTCTTTTTCTTTCTCTTTTTTTCTCAAGTACTCTCTCCTTTTTATAAAATTTTTTATTGAACTGGATAATTTCTTTTTTTTTATCATTCTTACTTCAACATCATTTTAACCTTATATTATATTATTTGATTTGTAATAAAAATAATAACAAAAACAATTAGAATGGAGACTTTTAAAAGATAAATATTATAAAGGTAAAATTGATATTTTAAAATGCTAAAAAATAATTTATAAATTGTAATTGATTTTATATAATTTAAAGAAAAATTAATTTTTTGAAAAGAAAAATAAAATTTTAGATAAAAAAAATTAATTTTCTAAATAAAAATAGATTTTTATGTGCAAAAATTAATTTTTTTCCATTTAAAAATGGATTCTTTTTTTAAAATTGATTTTGTATTTAAAATTAATTTGGCTTATTAACCTAAATGAAATTTTTTATTAATCAAACTTAGATTTTTTTTGTTAATATTAACCATATGTATTCCTACATATTAATAATAAATTTTAAAAAATAATTATATTTATAAATTTTATTTTAATATAAATACTATTATATAATTTTTTATTAAAATTTTTTACTGCTTCAAATATTTTTTTCAAGTTCCCACTGTCTGTACTCTTATTACGTACTCTCATTATTTATTAAATTAGTTTATACTAAAAAATTTGGAATCATATGGCTATTTTAGTCATTTTATATAATATTTTAGTCTTGTCCATGTGTATCCAAACATAATACTGGACATTACATTAGTGTCCTATCCATCGTATCCAAACACGATACACAAAACATAATTTTTAATGTCTCTGTCCTATTGTCTTTGTCTCAGTGTCCTGTTCTGTCGTGTCTCTACAAATAAACGCTACCTTAGAGACTAAAATTGTACTTAATCCTAAAGATAAATATATTTTGTATTAAAATGATACACATAAAAATAAGAATAAATAGGTATGTTTTGTTTTTAAAATAAATGTGTATTTATATTGAAATGAATTATGGATGTGCTTTTCTACTAGTACAAATGGATGTTTTAAAAATAATGAAATAGAAAATCCCGCCAACGCTGAACCGGCGGGCTACAATTCGAGCAGCGCGATCTCTTTCTCCCTTTCCCTTTTCCGCCGCCTGTGGCTGTTGCCGCTGGGATTCGCCGATCTCATCTCTTCATTCGTCTCACAAACATCACTTGAGCTCAGCTTCATCACTTCCCCGCTTGCATTCGGTTAATTTCTCTTCTCAATCTCTCTCTCTTCTCTCTGTTCATTTCTAGGGTTTTCATATTCCACTCGCCCAAACCTGCATTACTACACTTTATCTTTTCAATACAGAATGGTGTTTCTACTGCAATGACATTATCCTCTGTTATTTGTGTTTATGTCATTTCAGCTTCGTGCTCTCCGTTTCCAGTTCTAATGATGTTCCAATGGACGCTCAACAAACTACCAACAGAATGTGTTCTATAACTCAAATGAAGCAATTGTAATTTCTACTTACTTTTCTCACCCTTTCAATATGCTTGATTCATCATTTTGTAGTTAGTCATTAACAATGCTTGAGTTTAAAACATTCACAGCCAATCAAATTCTGCGGGTGGTCTTCATTGTCAAGGTAAAAGGCCAAGTGTCAATTGGTCGCAACATGCCGAAGCACATCAAAACTTTTCCTGCCAGCTCAAGTTCTTGAGCTCCAATTTCCTATTCTCTTTGCCAACACAGAAGCCTCAAAATGGAGAACCAACGGATGGGAGGTAATCCTCTTGTTGCAAGAGACATTTTCCATCTTATTTTGGTACAAATATAATAACTTGATGTAATTTCTAGTTCTTAGAGAACGGATCGTAGGATTTTACCTACAATAATTAGGAACGGAGGCTTCATTATATCTTATGTGAATGTGAATATACAGTTCTTCTTGGAGAGAGAGAGAGAGGGGGTCGAAATTGCAAGATAAGCATTTTTGTCTGTCTGTCTATCATTTCATTTGCTTCAGTTCAGAGTTATTATCTTGGTACAAGTTGTTTTTCATCCACTTCTTAATCAACACAGACATAGTTTGGTGAATATTTCCCTGTTTCTTTCATCAGCTGTAACATTCCTATTACTATGGAACTTGGTAGATCACTGGTCTGACGTCCAAATTTGACTACACTTTCAACTTGGTCTCTAACACCTTTTAATTCTTTCAGGTTTGTAATCAATCAGAATCCAAATATTCAGACTTCACAGAGGGCACAAGTTGAGAAGGTATAATTGTAATGAATGCTATGATAACCTTAGCAGTCCTTTCAGATTACTCGGACTGAACCTGGATTTGACTATCTTTTGTTTAGACTTAGAACCCATATACAGTTTTTGCATCTGATATTTATATAATTCAGCAGTGACATCAGTTCAAACAAATCTTGACAGGCTTGGCTTGCTCTTTCAAGTCTCCAGAATTCTAGCAGGAGCTATCCCCAACCTGGAAAAACTGTTCAAGTTACTCCTCGGCACCATGAAGACAGGCGAATGAACCCCTTACAAAGGACCCATGAGAACGATAAGCTTAAGCCTCCTGATGTTACCACAACTCCAATTGTTACTAATCATAATTCACAAGTTTTGGACAGTTCAGTGAACAAGCATATCAAGCATGCTGGCCAAATCAACGAGGCATCAACAGGCATGGTTGTTGACATTGATGATGATGACATACTTGAGGTAATATAGTAAGCCAGTCTAGTTGATCTAAACAAGTTTAATTATTATTATTTTATAACAAAGCTTGTATGTCTAACAGTATGAAATACCATTGTGTTTTGACATGGTTGATTTTTATTTTTTATTTTTGGCTATTGACAGGATTGATTTTAACTTGGTAGAAGGAAACAACTACAATATTGAATGTCTTACTAATGTTATTAATTACATGTAAAGATTCAATTTGAGTTACTTTAACTGTCAACTACTTTACCAATGAATTTTATTTGATATAGTCTATACAATTTTTTCTTTCCAAGTGGAAACTAGTTAGGAGGTTAGACAGTTCTAATGGTTTTGTGGTCCAGATTTTATTCTCTTTTGTAGGTGTTCTTGCTGCATTGTTTCCTTTTCTTTCAGTGTTTTCCCCTCAGTCCATTAATTAAATTTATCTTTGCTGTTCCCCAACATATAGATGCTGAATTCTCACTTCATTTATGTGCTGCTATGTTTGTCTTTTAGACCATTGATATTGATCAAATAGTGGAGAACTATCAGTCATCTTCCACACCCAAACCTCCAATTTCCAAATTCCCTCATATTACACCAACTGCAGATACAAATAATTTTGCTAGAGAGGGGGGTAACTGTTTGCCACCAGAACTGTGTATAGATTGCAATCATGGTTACAAGGTATCCACTGGAAATTTGTTCTTTAATGAGTATCTCATTTTTATTTGTCAGATCATTATGCCTAATCCTGAATGTTCCATGCAGTTAGGGCTTTGTCCTGAAGCAACAAGTCATTTGCAGGAATTTAAGGATAATCTGATTGCTATTTCTAATGAACTACTTGACAATGTTGACAACCTTACTTCTTTGCAGTTGGCAAAGCTTCGGCAAGATAGGTGTGACTTCCTCTCCCACTTGGGATTATTTCCTGCTTATGACATTTTCATTCTCAATATACAATAATGCAAACATAAGGAAAATTTTCAAAACCTGTATCTTTTGTAACTTGTTCTACTTGCTGATGCTAGGTCACAGCTGAATATGAAAATTCAGCAGCTTGAAAAATATATTCATTCCAATAATCTTGAGGACAGGAAAAAGTCAAATTTGTTTGCATCCACAGCACCTACATCATTTGTATATGAAACTCCTCAGCAGACTCTCCACAGTAATGCAACAAAGACATATGAATCTCAGGATTATGTGGGTAATGGGACATGTGGGTCATTGTTCCAGTCTCTTTCATTCTCTTGTGCAGATACATATGGCGTGTCATCAGGTCCAGTGTCGAGGGAAGCTTTCATCCCAAAGATTATTGAAGTAAATTACATTGAAGGTTCTGGAGACAAGCGCTGGAGCAGTAAGGATTTTCCTTGGACAAAACAGTTGGAGGTGTTTAACTGCTTCATTGCCTGTTCCCACTGCATATACCTTTATAGCTATCATCATTATAATTTTCCTTTTATGTTCAGGTTAATAATAAAAAAGTTTTTGGAAATCACTCATTCCGCCCCAATCAAAGAGAGATCATTAATGCCACAATGAGTGGATGTGATGTTTTTGTTTTGATGCCCACTGGTGGAGGAAAAAGTCTGACCTATCAGGTACTTACAATTTATCAAGTGACCTTTTGACTTATGGCTTTTTCAAGTAGACTGCGGATACCTTTTAATGATAGATTCTTTTTATAATTTTCAATTACAATTTAATTTATTTGGTACAGTGTCTATAACATATTGTATGACAAATATACAATATCACTTGTGTCAAATGGCTCAGTCAAAGTGATGCTATACAATATGAATTTCCGTTATTTTATATACTTCCATTTTGTTCTTATTAACTTACAACTTTAGATGGTCTTGTTCGCAGCTGCCAGCTCTTATCTGTCCTGGTATAACATTAGTAATTTCTCCCCTTGTGTCCCTTATTCAAGATCAAATTATGCATCTACTACAGGTGCTGCTAATTTTCTATTAACGTATTCCATTTTTTTATTGTGCTTTTCTGATAGATATATGCTTACATTCTCCTTTTTACTTGCCATATAGGCAAATATATCCGCTGCTTACTTAAGTGCTAATATGGAATGGACTGAACAGCAAGAGATCTTTAGAGAACTTAATTCCGAATATTGTAATTATAAGTTGTTGTATGTAACACCAGAAAAGATTGCCAAGTGAGTGCCATTATGCTCTCCCACCCCCTTAAATTTATTTATTTTTTCTTGATAAGCAAATATTGCTTTTTAATTGAGAAGCATATTCTTCATTTTCGATTTTCGATGAAGTTCTTTAGTTTTTAATGTGACTGCAGAAGTGACGTGCTTTTACGAAACCTGGAGAGTTTACATGCTCGAGAATTGCTTGCAAGAATTGTAATTGATGAGGCTCACTGTGTGAGTCAATGGGGGCATGATTTTAGACCAGATTATCAGGTTGGAGCTAATTTTACCTTTCAAATTGATGTTGCATGATATATCATATAAATTTTAATCGATGTTGTGACTTGCACAGGGACTTGGCATATTGAAACAGAAATTCCCAAATACTCCTGTTTTAGCTTTAACAGCTACTGCAACAGCTAGTGTCAAAGAGGACGTTGTGCAAGCATTAGGACTTGTTAACTGCATTATTTTCCGGCAGAGTTTTAATCGCCCAAACTTAAGGTTTGTCAAATGGAGACCTACTTCTTACTAGACTTTGAAAGTATGAATCATTACTCATTTTGAATGTTGCAGGTATTCTGTCCTTCCCAAGACCAAAAAGTGTTTGGAAGACGTTGACAAATTCATTAGGGAAAACCATTTTGATGAGTGTGGCATTATATATTGCCTTTCTCGAATGGACTGTGAAAAGGTTGCTGAAAAGTTGCAGGTTGGTCATCTGACTGCACCTGTATTGTTGCTTCTCTTCCATTTTTCTTCTCTGTCATGCTTATTGTTTGTTTATTATTCTTTCTGGATGATGATGTTATGGCTACATGATAAACCATAATTGGGCTCGCTTTATATTTTCTATAAACAAAGTAAAACTAGAAGTCAACATCTAGTTGAATTGTTGCAAATACATTATCTAGTTATGTTTATTGTCCAGGAGTTTGGACATAAGTGTGCATTTTATCATGGTAACATGGATCCTGCTCAACGTGCCTTTGTTCAAAAGCAGTGGAGTAAAGATGAGATCAATATAATTTGTGCTACTGTGGCATTTGGAATGGGTAAAATATGCTTCTCAGATACTAGTTATTGCATTGATTTGCTTGAGTAGAATCATAATTTAAGTTAAAATTTCAGGTATTAACAAGCCTGATGTTCGCTTCGTAATCCATCATTCCCTTCCAAAATCTATTGAAGGTTATCATCAGGTATGGCAGATAGCGCAGACAATTAAAATATTATTTTGGCATAGTTTCTGAATCTGTTTCTGTTTGCTAACATGTCTTCTTGCTTTTCATTATCCTTCAAGGAATGTGGACGAGCTGGTAGAGATGGTCTACGTTCTTCCTGTATATTATATTACAGCTACAGTGATTATGTTAGTATCAGATAATTGAATAGTAAATTGTATGGAATTGGAAGATCATTCAGAATTTATATTAGTGGCAAGTTATTTGAAATAAGTAATAATTGATATCCAGATCTCCCCATTTTGTTGGTGTTTTCACTGCTGATATCTAGCTGTATATAATTTATTTATAGATTCGAGTTAAGCATATGATAAGTCAAGGAGCAATAGAGCAAAGTTCAATGACATATGGATACAGTCGCTCAAATATGACAAATTCAGGAAGGATATTGGAAACAAACACTGAAAACCTTTTGCGAATGGTAATTCTTTCTTAAATGGGATAACAAAAGGCTGGTTGAAGTTTCTATATTGGCTGTTGCTATATTGTCACCCTTTTTATTGTTGATTTTACAATATGTTTTCCTTCAACTGTCTCAGGTCAGTTATTGTGAAAATGACGTTGATTGTAGGCGTCTTCTGCAGCTTGCTCATTTTGGGGAGAAGTTTGATTCTTCAACTTGTCAGAAAACATGTGATAATTGTTTGAAGAACACAAGTTTTATTGAGAAAGATGTCACCGAGATTGCAAAGCAATTGGTTTGAAAGCATCTTCTTTCTATAAAATATACTGTTTTCATCCTTCCAGTTTAAGGAATTATGTTAGTTTCAAACTTCCAATATTTGAGATAGAGACTTTAGTTCACTATTTCTCAGTTCGTTTGATTGCCTCTTTTTAGGTTGAACTGGTTAAGCTAACTGGGCAGAAGGTCTCATCATCACATATATTAGAAGTCTATCGTGGATCCTTAAGCCAGTTGGTATGCCACTAAGATAACTTGTTTTATTTCTCCTCTCTTCACTGTTACAAATATTTTCTTGCCCTATTTAGCCATTAAATATGTCCTCTAGTTATATACTTTTAATGTTAAAATCAGGTCAAGAAACACCGTCATGATACTTTGAGCCTTCATAGTGCTGGGAAGCATCTAGCTAAGGGTGAGGCTTCTCGAGTATTGCATCATCTTGTTGTAGAGGATTTTCTTGTGGAGGAGGTTAAAAAAAGTGATTTTTATGGATCAGTATCATCAATATTGAAGGTATTGAAAGAAATAGTCTATGTTTGAATCCTGCAATTTATTTTCAGAAGTTTCTTATGTGCTTGTTGTGCTTCTATAGCTGTTGTTGCAGCCTTCATAGTTAGACTTTAAATAATAGTAAGCTGTCCAATGGGTTGAATTGTTTTGCAGGTAAATGACCCCAAGGTCCGCAACCTGTTGCTCGGGGGCCAGAGAATTATACTGAGGTTTGCCGATCTCATGAAGCTATTTCTTGATTGAATCTGTCAGTTAGCGCTCAGATATTGTTAGCTTGATACATTGAAGTTACTTTGAATTCTTGTCTCAACATTCTCTAGCCTCATTTTTAACATCTACAACACACTCTTTCTCAGTATTATATTCCTACTTAATAGCATCCTGAAATGTTGTAGGTTCCCATCGTCCATAAAAGCATCAAAATTAGCGAAGTTCGAGTTCACTCCAGCTAAAGGATCTCTGACATCTGGAAAACAAAATAGTCATCAAATTGATACTCCTGCTCAGCCCCAAACTCAAGTTGACATGGTATATAATGGGTTTTCTTTACGGTTCTTTTTGTTCAATTTTCTAATCTGTCTTGAATTGTCTTTGATAGAACTTTATTTCAGAATCTTTCAGCAAAGTTATACTCAGCACTGCGGTTGCTGCGGGCAACTATTCTTGGTGAAGCTGGAGACGATGTCTTGGCTCACCACGTATTCTGGTTAGTTATACAAGTTCTCTGTATAGAGCTCATTTAATCTTGTGCAGTAATGGATTATGAATAGTTTAATTCAATTGAAATTTTGTCTCTGAATGCTAAGCATCTGATGAGCTGCTGTTTCTGTTATATAGTAATTCTCTGTTGCAGCTGATGAGCAAGAAAGTACCAAGAACAAAGGAAGAACTCCTTGAACTCAATGGCATGAGCAAGTAAGTTCATTCTACGAGTTAATCAAATGTACTGGTTAACTGAGTCGGCATTCACAGATGTTTCTGTTTAACACAGGGCCAAGGTAAGCAATTATGGTGATCAGATACTGAAAACCATTGAAAATACCATTAATGAGTATTACAAGTTGGATAAAAGCAGCAATGGCAGTGCTGATTCTGCAAAAAGGAGACGAGATGCAAATGGAGGCCTAGATAGAAATCTTGAGGATGATGATGAGTTGACTAAAAGTACTGGTCGCTCAAAGAAAAGGACAGTGCAGAGAAATAATAAAAAGGCTGAGATATACCATTCTGAAGAGGAAGATAATTACTATGGATGTCTTGATGAGGACCTAGATTTTGACAATATAGAAAATGAAGCACTAAATAGAATAAACAGTAGGAATGCTAATGGAAGAGTACTGCCTCAATGGACACCATCTTGAATTTGTATTATTATTTATTAAGGGCTTTTTCTTGAACACTTGGTGGTTGGTGCCAACCTAAAAATTAAGAGGAAATTGTATATAGCTCCTCACTCTGTCATGGCCATCAATAGTGTATTCTGGGACAACACGGCATTTTGAGTAATGCCGTTGACGAATTGTTAATATGTATTATTGGTCGCAATTACAAATTGTCAATTATATTTCTTCGGAATAGGCGGTCCTGTATCTTAAGTTAATTGATGAGGAATAAATTTAAGAGAAACTCCTTATATTTAATGGTGGAACAAACATGTGCTGGTCTTATGTAGTCAATTGCTTTTAATAATTATATTTATTTGGTAATTTTAATTGGTAGGCATTCTATTCAAGTGTATTATATTTGGTTATTTATGAATTTAGTTTTAATATTTAGTTATGCGAATAAATGACTATTTGTACCCATGAAAGATATAAACGCTAACAAATGTACTAATGTAAGAATAAAACGACAATTATAATCACGGAAGATGTGTGCTAAGTGTATCCTAATGGATTTCAAATGGTAATTTATTCTTAGTTATGCATTAATATACGAGAGTATTGTCACATTCCAACGTTACTGTGTCTGTATTTGGATTTACTCAACCTCTTAAGTTAAGATCAAATTAGCATAAATCTTAAAATTTAGCAAGAAAGCTAAAAATACAAGAGAACTCAAGAAAAAGGAAGCTTTTGTGAAAAAAATACTTTATTACTCAAGTATTTGTTACAAATGACTCATACACCCAAACCCTAACTCTCACCCCTATTTATAGTCATCAGTTAGGATTAAATCTAATCAACAGTTCAAATTGATTATTTAGAACCTTCATTACAAATATCTATTCTACCACATTTCTCCAAATATTTTTAGATTATTCCATACTACTATTCATACTTCTATATACATCCACATTCTTATAGATCTATATACATCCACATTCTTTTAGATTACTCTATGACATTCCAAAATCTTTTAGAATTTTCTAGAATATTTCATGACTTTTTAGAACATTCTAGACCGTTTTGGAACTATCTAAAACATTCTCAAACACTCCAAAATACTATACAGAGTTTACCCTTGAGAGTTATTACAGAGTTTACCCTTGAGAGTTATTTACGTCGTTTTAGAGTCTAGACAAATTGACCATTCGATTCTTCAGCATGGCCATTCAAATCATATACAAATGCCTCCTCTCTCGATTAATTGTCATAAACTAGGGAGTTTGTCGTGCCCTTTCGGGTGAAATACAACTAGTTCATTATATAGACAATATTCCACCACAGGAATAGAACTTCCGAAATCAACAAATACCAGTAATTAAAATCTAGACCATAGATACATACCTATTTACATATCTGTTCGTTACATTCAAAAGAATTCACTACAAACAATCACTTATCTTTACAGCAACCTAGGATAAACAGCTGACAACATTTTTCTTTTCCCGGTCATGCAGCTGACAACTTTTAACACACTGATATATACACAAATGTGTGTCTATATTATTATTAGTGTTATTTTTGTACTTAAATTACATTCACAAGCTATCAGTGTTATTTTTGTACTTAAATTACATTCACATGCTATCAATCAAATGCTTGTACCAAGGTCCATGAACACTAACTGATATGTTGGCTGCCACAATCAAAACACCGGCAGCTTCCACTACTTTGTCAGTCAGAACACAAGCCCCAACCTTGAGGAGGGCCAGCTCTGCTAATTTTCTGCCGCATGGTCCGCTTCCGCCAAGCACAGTACCACGCAGTGCTGAATAGACAGCATTGAACACCCTCTCAAACACAGCATCCCCAGCTTGGAGGCTCTTGCCTAGCATCCTCCCAGCAACCACCTTCCTTGACTCAAGTTTTCCAGCATCTTCCTCACCTGTGCCCAAGTTGCATATGACTTCTACAAGATCTTTAACATCAGCATCCTCAACGCTGTCGACGAGGTCAACAAGTCTTTCAGCACATTTAGTTACAATGTTCTCCATATCTGTAGAGCTAGATACTGCTTTTTCACTCAGGAGAATCTGGCGACATATAAGAATGCTGCAGTTTCCAAAATAAGATATTGGTAAATATACATACATACCATTGAAAGTGAGACACATCACACAACATTATCTCCAGCATTTATTCAGTTAAGGTGTAACTAAATTACCTTGTAGATATCACAATAATCTTCTGAATTTGAGCCTGAACGGATCTCAGCCTCGACAAGTTAAGAGATAAGGTCTCCGGTAGATCATCTTGTTTCAAACCAGATATTCCGCTAACTAATTTTAGCAAACCAAGCTTCACAACTAGATCAACTGGTTCTCCTTGGCATTCAGGCAGCTGGTTACCTGATAAAATCAAATTAAATTATATACAAGCGGCAACCAAAAATAGGCATCAGTGAAATTAGAGGTAGAGAAGATTTCTCAACATTGTACCTGTAGCATTAACATCAGGAGAGGATGCCGTTTGACTACCAGTTGTTTTAAGCATAACATTTCCCCCAGTTCTGAGTGTAGTGGGAGGAAGACATTCTTGGGAAGAATTATCACCCAACGCTGAACAGAAACCTACATGTTCATCCCACTCCCGATCTTTGCAATTCCAGACAGATGAAAGCCATCTAACTGTTGATGGCAAAGAGGTATTGGCTACAGATGGAGATCCATATTTGTTACTGAAGGCATTTCTAAGGTAGTCCAGACCAGCAGGCCCCTTAATCAAAGGCTCCATCAGTTTTATACGTGCTTTGCTTATCTCTTTCTTAAGAATCTGTCATAAAAACATTTAATATGTCACAATATAAAACAAATATTTACAAGCTAGAAAAGCATCCATGCTGGTGCAGTTTCTTCTTTTGTTTGAGCTCAAGCTGCTCAAATGTGTCTCTATAACTACTCCTCACACTAGTAACAATAAATTCATTGAAGGAAATAAGTAGAGGAAAGATAGGCAAACACACCTGAATCTGTTCAAGGACAAATCGCAAACCCTTGATCAAGGCTATAACACAATTGTTTGCCTCATCCCTTGATTGACATATTTCTCTCAACTCAGAAAATAATTTCTGGTGTGTAGCCTTCATTATCTCCTCATTGGCTGGAGACGAGAGCTTTCGTAAGTTGGACAGCGAAAACTCGAGGATTTGTCCAAGGTAATCAATATCCAGGTTACCTGATGTAAGCACCTTGAGATACACAAGAAGATATATCAGAAAATGAGAACTAAATTAAATGTTAGATATGTCAATGCCACATTTAATAGTATCACATGCTGCTGCAACCTGAGAAAGAATTTCTAAATCAATTGCTGCAAAAATATCTTCCTTCCAGCTTTGTGGAGCAATGTCACAAATCTCATCCCTAACCTCTCCCACAAGCTGCATAATCCGATCATAATTGGGCTCTTCCTGCTTAACAGACTCCATGATACCATCCCAAAAGGCCTTCTCCATTGTCTCTTTTATTTTCCCCTACATTAATTAAAAAATGTTTGAATTTTAATCGATAATCAGAATTTTATGCATGTCATCAGTTGAAAGCAATTTTGATAAATTATATTTTGAAAAAAAATAAAAAGATGGATTTTAGATTAGAGAATTTAATTTTGAAGACTTTAACTAAAGCACCAACCAAAATGACCCAACAATGCAACATGACAAAAAGATGCACTGACCTCAATGTTATTCTGAATGTGATCAGAGACGTCAAAGCCATCAGCAAAGCTACGGTGACACTCATGAAGAAATTCATTTACAATAATTTCATTCTCTGTTATTGACATTGCAGATGACAGAGAGTCCATCTGACTGACTGAATTGGTTCTAGGTGCTGAGAAGCTTGCCCCTCCAAGGGATGTGTCACTCTCCTTGAAAAGAGAGCGAACTACTCGGCTATGCCTGTTATTTCCCATATCTGAAGTATTTCTTTCACTTGAGCTAGCGACAGTAGAAAGAGGTGTTGGGCTTTGAGATGTTGGTGGAGTTAGTCCGGACCTCACTTGTCTTCCGTTGGCTTTCACTCTGAAGTATCTAGATCGTGTTTGAGACAATGCAGATTCCATACGTTCAACCCCAGCATCTCCACTCAGATGCTGCACCTTTTCTCTCAACAGCTTTTGATCTTCAGTGACCTGCAGTAAAAAAGCTATAAGATTAGGTAATGCTTACTTTATTGCAATAAATAAGAAAACAATCAAAGGAAGAAAACCGGATATTGAAAGATCATCCAAATGACTAATGAGCAAGCAAAATGTGTGTAAAATTTATTCAACAAAATAAGCAAACTCCGTACACATCTGACAATATTTCACTGCCGCATCCAGTATCCAGAGTCATTAATGCTCCTTGTTAATATTACCAGAAGTTCACCAAAATCACCATTCAGCAAACATTCAAAAAAAAAAAAACTCGCAAGTAGAACAAGATGGAGAATTACCTGATGCCGAACAGCTTTCATATCATGGCTAAGTTGCACACCATCACCATCTGACGTTAACTTACAAGTTTGAATCATAGAAGCCTCAAGCTGGCATGCAGCTCTTACCAAATCCTCCTCAAGTGATTGAGCATCCCTAACCTTCCAGACGACAAAACAATTCAAGTACGAGCACCATGCTTTATCAAAAGAAGCAAGCTGAGATCGGAAGGTGCAGCGCTTTACAACTGCTGTGTCAGTCTCTTCATCAGAACTCTGTATTGGTCCATCTAGTATAATCTTAACCAGCAGCTCAAACTTCCGAATGAACTCTTGTGCAGACTTGGCCAATGCAATCTCACGTTCTCCCATTCCACTGAAGACAGCATCTGGATGACCCAATATCATATAAGCACAAAGAACAATTCTCACTGGATACCTTGATAACCTACTTAAACTCTTGTTCGACTCCTTGACTGAATCTATTTTCTTTGCCTCCCTGTTTCTCACAGAACTCCTGGGTGTAGGCCTTTTCTTAGGGGTAGCAACACGCTTGAGAAGGTGATCAATGTTATCCAAGCTCAAAAAACGATTCACAGGAGAAACCATTGTGGACACTCTGAGGCGGCTTTCAATCCGATCAAGTAAAGTTTTGACAGTTTGAAGCGTAGAAGATGATTCAATCAGAAGAGCAAGCTGTTCAAAAGGCATTGACTTGACAGATTTCTCATTGATCCCCAATGAGTCATAAGCTGTTGCCAGGGCAAAGGTTGTTCTCTTCTGTCTTAGGAACCTCCTCCAGCACCTTAAAGAAGAAGCAAATAAATGACATACGTTAGGTGAAGTCCCACATACTGTCAGGCTTAAAAAATCCAATATTCATTGTACTTCAGCTTTAAGAAGGGTGTAAATTCAATCCAACAGATAAACAGAACTTCAAGTACATGATTCCTATGAAAACACATATTAGCTTTGAGCACAGACCTCCTCTAAAGTGACTACAACCAAGTAAAGAAGTGGAAACAGAAATATTGAATGAGGATAACCTTGCTAGTTTTTTGGAAAGATATTCTGCTTGTTGTGGCATTCTACCCCAGTTCTCTCGTCCGTAACCCCTTCCCCTATGCCTGAGAAATTCAGCTCTTTGTTTTCTTGCCTGATCAGTATAAATTCAGAAGCTTAGTCTTAGTCATAAAACAAGCACTGATAAAGACAAGAAGAAGTGAGAGTTTTGAGATGGAGAATGAAAGAGATAGAAAAACAACAGCTTCAAAAGTCATCATGGTACCCTTTGTAATCGATTTTCCAATTCATCCTTCTTTTTCCTTCTCTCAATCTCACGCTGGTGGGATACAGACTTCGCCACATGTCTAACCTGAGAGACTCGAGCATGTGCTTTTTTCTTCTCAGCTTCCAACAATCCAAGTCGTTTTGTTTCAGCAGCAGCTCGTTTTTGGTGAATTGCTGCACGCACACACTCCTTATATTTGTTCTCTCTAGCCATCCTTCTCATCAATGACTGAGAAGATCTTTCTCTAAGAGACGCCCTTCTCTGTCTGTGAGCCTTGAGGATACGCATCCTATTAGCCTCTGCCTGCTGAACACGTGATTCAACTTTTGTCCCAAGTTTAGCGCGTTCACTCTCATAGCGGATTTTAACTCCAGTTTTTGCTGCTTGGCGTAATTCATCTAGCCTTGCTAGGCGCATTTGGGCCTTTGTCAAAATGCTCAACCTGTCAAGGAAAGCAGTAAATTATGTTAATTAAGTCAAATAATATTATTGGAAAAAAAAAATTCTTCTGCATTAAAACCAATTTTAGAACTCATATAAATTCACTTATCAACAGCCAATGAGTTATAACTCAAATGACATAGTCTCCCCATACTCATCTAAGAGGTTGCGGGTTCGAGTCTCCTATCTTTGGTAAAAAAAAAAATTCACTTATCAACAGAACAAAAAGTCTAAGAATCTTATATTAAATGTGACCATGTCATTTTAAATATCTAACTATTCATGAGTAGAATAGTACAAGGCAAAACTTTGAGAACTATATTATATTACATTGAAGATGTATGTGAAAAAGTGCCTCATCTCTAACTCAAAAAACTAGCATTGACCGAGTTCTTGAGGAGTAAACTTCTCTGGAAAAATGATATATAGCTTGAAAAACAATTTGAGTAATTAGTTATTATACAAAATAATTGGCAAGGACAACACTGGCCTCCAACTAGGATAGCAAAAATAACCGTTCTTACAATACTTAAAATCACAGCGCTACAACTAATTGAACTTAAAGTTTAGAATAGACTCAAAATAATTGAACATAAGTAACCCACCTCTTCTGTTCAGCAGCCTGCAGCTTTGCTTCCAGTCGTTGACCAAGATCTTCATCCTGAGATGAACACCGTGAGGGGCTTCTTGGCTTTGCACGTGCCTTGCTTGAGAGCTTCTCATAGTATTTCTGCAGTCAAGAAAATTTAAATAAATAGAGAGACCCAGGAAAAATATAAAAAGGGAGAGGGGGGATTTTAAAAATTGAAAAACATATAAAGAGAAGAATCAGTCAGTAACTATTTAAACGATGAAATGGGGAAACCATATATGCTACATACTAAAGCATATTCCAACCAATTCAAAAAGCGATCAGTTAAATGCTTGCAATTCGTATAACTAACCAACACGAAAGTTATCACAGAAAGTCAGAGCCATGTGCAAAGGTACCACCAAGGAGTGCGAATCAAAATTCGAACAGAATAAAAAACACCCTCCTGCTCTCTTACCTACCATATAAAAGTCTTGTAAACAAAGCAAGGACGTGGAAGAAACCAGCCAAAATCATGACGTAATTAATCAAAATAATTTCTTGAAACCGATGCCAAAAAAAAAAAAAAAACTGGGATTATGTAACGCCAGAAGAAAAACAATTTGCCAATAGATATTATCAGATAGTAATCTCAGTAAAAGTTCCATGTTTCTTCCAGAAACCGGCTTTAAAAAAAGAAAGAGAGAAAAAATTACACGTGGTGATATTTACGGCAAGAAAATAGAAACGCCTAAACAGGGAAAAGAAAAAATCACTTCGATTTTAAGTCCCTAAACTTTCTCACCAACTAACAAAATACTGTTTAAGAAATGGAATCATAAAGACGTAAAGACACCTGTCTACGGAGATCAGCGTCGCGAAGCTTGGCTTCGATTTCCTCCACCGTGCTCGGAGACTTGCACTCCGTGTCTAGGAGCCTTCGTCTCAGCCTCTTCGGCAACCTCGTCGGCGACGAGAAAGAATCTTCATCACCGGTCGGAAATTCCATCGCAATTCCTCCGCCGCCGACGACTCTCCCCTCCGGCAACTCCACTCCGGCAGCCATCTCTGGGAAACACGACGTCGCAGAAACCGATCAAACCCTTAGTACGACGGCGATGAAGGCAAGGCAACGACGTCGTACTGTACGAAACGCACCACACAGAAGATAGGAACGGTGAATTCAATTAAAGATCACAACGAAGAACCGATTCAATTATATATATCCACGTAAAAATTCAGAGGAAATAACAGTAACAACGGAAAATTCAAAACGATTCAAACGGAAACGTTGCGCCGAGTGGACTCAGCTTCGAGGAGCTTCGTTTTTTTGGTTTGGGAGTTTTTAGAGAGAGAAAGTTGAGAAATAAAGAGAGTTCCTTTTTCATAAATGAAAATGTGAATGCCGTGTTTGGGTTTATAATGCGAATGGGTTTACGTGACGTGTTTTGTATTTAACTCTTAATCAGCAGGATTATAAGGGTATTAGCCACGTCAGCATGGCCCCTCAACGGCACTCTCCCTTGTGCTTTTTTCGGACTTAAATGCCCCTCGTTCCTATCCTTTTTGACTATATTGCCCCTATCTTATCGGCCCCCTTCTCGATTTGACAATTGACATATTTCCCCTTTGTTGCAAAACAGTAACACCATACACCAGACTCCAACACCTGTCCATTTTTTCAACTATTTTTCGCTCTTCTCCAATCGACACCTTCCTTATTATTATTATAAAAATTACAATTCTATCCTAAATATAGATTGGTTATTACAAATCTTTTTTTTTCTACTGTTGCAAGTTTTTTTTTTTTTCTGGCACAAATATAAGAGACAGCAATTCCCAATGTCGACGAAAATTCTTATTTGATGGAAGATTTTTGGAGGAGTCATTTGTCCACTAGGTTGTAGGAAGTGAATGATTTTCAAAACCATCATTTAGTGGAAAAAAGTGAAAATATTAGCTTCTAATTAGATGATTAGAGTAAACAATAGATTGAGAAGTCATTATGTCTAATAAAAAAAAAAGAGACAGCAATATTTTTTCTGAAATTCTAATGTACCTCTTTTTATCTATTGTGCTTAGCGCATGTTAAAATATCAGTAATCCCAAAACGATAGGATTAACCACTGATAGTTTGTTCTAATTGGTTGATTGGACTACCCAACATGTTTTAGTCGATTGAAAAATTTAGTACGTTAGTTTAAGCGATGATCTAATTTTGGCGCTACTTTGCAAAATTTAAAACCAGTATAACAACTTGTCCTGACATAGTCTTTATATATTGAAAACTAGTATCTCACCATCCATATAGATTAGATTACTTCCTGTCCTCCGTATGGCTCTAACAAATACTTTTACTCAAAAGGTTGATCGTGTTGCAGACATTAATGCAACAAAACTAGCTTAGAATTTGGTTGTTAGAGTTGTTCATTTATACGAAATTCCTAGTTCATGGAATCTCACAGATGTATGCAGCTTAGAGTTGGTGCTCCAGGATGAAATGGTGTGTATCCAACTATTCATTTTAAAATTGATCATATTAATTTGTGAAGTTTATGCATGTTAATTGTGTGTGTTTGTATGTGTGCCTATTTGGGATGATTATATACATTGCTCCATTCCAAAGACAAATGTGGTGGTCTTTAAGACAGTTGTTCGTGAGTTTAAAATTTACTCAATGAAAAATTTCATTGTTCGGCCAAATTCAAAAGGTGTAAGGACAATTACACACAAATTCAAGCTGAGTTTTTACATGAAAACTTCTGTTAGTGCTCTCTCTAGTGAGACCTTTCAACTGAATCCTTTCCGATTCGTCTCTTTACGGAAATTAAAGCATCCTCCTAGGTAATATATTGATCAAATGATTTATAATTTGGCGGTTTATTTGGTTTCGTTATTTTGTTTGTGGATAACTGATGCTGTCTTTGTTGGTTTTTATCTCCACTGTGGTATAGATTGCATTGGTCACGTTGTTGGAAAGGAGGATGTTAGACCAATGGTTACAAAATCAAGTCAAGAAAGTAAATGCATGACACTATATTGGGAGGATCTTTAGTAAGTTATTTGGCTGGTTTCATTGGTGTGTCATTAAGTAGTTGTTTCTGTTGTGGCTATTCTTATTGTTGTATGCTTTACAATATAGTAGGAAAAACAAGATTAAGTCCACTATATTTGGTGAAACGATTGGCAAGTTAACTCTGTTTGTCAATAAGGATGATGGTGAGCTACTGATTTTGATCGCTCAACTCTTCAAGCCAAATCAGTACTTCAATCAGATTGCTGTTCAGAATAATCTTTATGCCTCAAGAGTATTTCTGAACTCTGATTTCCCTGATGTTGTTGCATTCAAGAATCGATATGTAAACACTGAACGTTAAGTTACTTTTGGGAGAAAGATTGTATATCTGTTTAGGCACAACTGTATATTAGTGACAATTTTTTTTTTATCGGATTACTTTGAGTTAGCCTATTAAAGAAGGTGACGTTGGCTCGCAACGAATTAATCATACGGAGATCCAACCTCAGTATTCAGTTAGTGATGAACTTTCGGGAGTTTTCTTTCCAATCAATACAATTGAAGAAGTTTTGAACATGACTTATCTAAGTTCATTTCCCACATTTTTATATTAACACTGATTTCGTTGCATTGCCTTTAAATGTCATTAAGATGAGAGTCCATGTTGTTGCAGGAAGGCTCCACTTGGGTTTTAGCTAGTATAGTGTCTGTTGATGTTGGCACCGCCTCGTGTAAGAGTTGTCCTAAAAAAGTTGTGGAGAATTGTCGAAAAGTGGGATTTAATGCTCCGTTTAGGTAACAGTTCTTTGTTATGAATTTTATTCCACCTCTTAACAGTAAACTTCTTTATATGACCATGTTTTCTACGTATAATGCTAAAATGTCAAATTTGTCACTGTTGATTTTGGAACACCTTGGTGATTATAAATAACACATCACTTCCTAGAGTAAATGAAGTTTCACTTATTATGGTGATCTCATGCCAAAAAGTTCAGTTGGATTTTACTAAATGTGAAGCAATGTAGTGTAATTAGAAATGGTGTGTAATTTGTTGTCATGTTATTATTTTGTTACAAGTTGTATTCTATTTTTAAGGAAAACACTAAATTGATAAAACTCAGAGTATACGATATACCATATAAATATAGCCTAAAAGTTGTGGAGAATAAGGGTCGATATTTTTGTGATCATTGTCAAAAAGTGGGATTTAATGCTCCGTTGAGGTAACAGTTTCTTTGTGATGAATTTTCTATAACTTTTTAACAGCAAACTTCTTTATGTGACCATATTTTCTACGTTCAATGCTAAAATCTCAATTTTCTCAATGTTGATTTGTTACACCTTGCTGATTATAAATAACACATAAGTTCTTAGAGCAGATGAAGTTTCACTCATTAGGGTGATCCTATAGCAAAAAGTTCAGTTGGGTTTTACTAAATGTGAAGCAATGAGGTGTAATTAAAAAGGGTGTATAATTTGTGGTAATGTTATTATTTTGTTACAGAATTCTATTCTATTTTTAAGAAAGAACACTAAATGGCCAAAACTCTAGGTATATCATATAAATAAAACCTGTGTGTTTATAGTTTTATCTAAATTTCACACACAACTATAAACATGAGTCAATCTACTTAACTAATTCTATTTTAAGGGAAAAAAAACTAAATGGATAAAACTCAGGGTATACTACATGAGTAAGGGTATTTGACTTAGATTACTATTCAGCGCTTTGTATTCTTACTGATAATAGAACTTGAATAAGTTTGCCTCTAATTGAATTATTTTATCTATTTCAAATAAGTCATGTGGCCAACTAAGGTATACACATATTCTTTTAAAGTGTGATTTTTGGCTGTTGGAATGGAGTAAATGCTCTAAATGTAACCTTTATTAACGCGTTTAATTTCAAGATTTATTTACACTATAAGTTTCGTATCCATACTTATCTCTCCCTTGAACACTTTTAATTCAGTTTGGTTTGTTTTTCCTCAGGTATCGACTTAATGTTATAGTCATAGATGAGACTGGATGTATTAATATAATGCTTTGGAATCAAGAGGCTGACATAAAGGATCTAATGGTAAAATATTATGTATTTTACGGAGCGTATTTGGTTATTTATCAATATTAGGACTATCGATGTGTTAACCAACAAATGAAGCCTTTTTTCATGTGCAGAAAGATGCTAATGAGAATGCCTGCCCAAAAGCTTTTGAACCTATAATTAATAGGAAGTTCCTTTTTAGATTGTCTATTTCACACAAAAATCTAACTTTTGTTGACCAAGCTTATAATGCTATTAAGATTAGTGATGATGAGGTATTCATTGGTCTCTATTCATCCCACAGTTCTTCCATATATATTGGAGTTCGTATTTAAATTATGACTCATTATTAAACTGTTTATTGCAGTTTCCATATTCTTAAAGGTGTATTCGTAACTAAATTTGGAATTCATGTGGTGCAGGGTATTGAATAAGGCCTTTCAAACGTAGTGCCTACAATTGGAAATAATGACCTTGACTCAGATGGGAATGGAGTTGCTATTGCTTTTCTGTCAAAGGTCAGGATTCCATTAGATATTCTTTGTCACTCATGTTGCATTGTAGAACCTAATAATTGATATTGCAAATTCTGTTGCACTCATGCAGGATTCTGGCACTGAGAACATCTTTGAGAGTGGCTTAGATACTCCTGGTAAATGTGTTATAGCAGATTCCGCTCCAAGCATGGGTGTTAGTGGACTTACCAATCCGGAAGACCAGGGATCCAATAACAAGACTTTCAGACGTGGTTCTACCAAGAGGAAAATTGAGCGATTCACTAAATTTGGGATATATAATGTGATTGTACACATTTGTTGGTTACAGTTTAGTTGCTATGGGTACTTACCCTTATCAAACTTGGTGTTATCAACTTATGTATGTTGCCGTAATGATCTTGGGTGTCCATAAACGATGTAATATAAATGTTTTAATGTTTTGTAGTTTATTTTTACTCTAGTTTTTCTTTTTTTAATCGAGTTTCATAAGGCAGTAAACAAAATGTAACTTCATGCTCTAATTAAAATATGAATTGGACTCATTTGTTTATATAATTTTTTGTGTCTTTTATTCTAAAATATTAACTCTCTGAATATTATTTTGGGTTTAGTGAATGTCTACTTTGCTGATCAGAACTAACCCTTCACCTCTTATACTGGATGTCGCTTCACCATTTTTTTTTTGTTATTCCATGTAGGGTTGGCAATCTATACCCTATCCACAGGTACCCAACTCAGACCAACCCATTCGGATAGGGTTGTCTACCCGATCCGCTGCGGGTAGGGTAGGATGCGGTGCGAGTTTGCCTATGGATAGGATAGGGTACGGGTTCAGGGTATACCCTACCCTATCCTACCATACCCGCACCCCTAATATATTATATAATATATATGTAAAAGTTATATATGTAGTAAAGAAAGTGAGCGTTGAATCCACAATCTTCCTTTTATAAAAATTTGAAATAACCACTAAACTAGTTGATTATCATATTATTTGTAATTTTATGTTAGATTTCTTTAAGATTTTATTGTTAGTTTTTTATTTTCTATTTTATTAATATGTATGAATTTTGGAATGGTTGAATTTTATATTTGCTTAATTTTTTTTATTTTTCTGCAGATAGGGTAGGGTAGGGTAGGGTCTAGAACTTTAGGGTGCGAGTAGGGTTAGGATTGAGAAATTCTCAACTTGTGGGTAGGATAAGGTAGAATTTTAAAAAAGTTTTCAACTTGAGGGTAGGGTTAGGATAGAATCCAAACCCTACCCTATCCTACCTTACTCTACCCATTACCAGTTCTAATCTCATGCTAATACTATTTTATTTGCTTATGCCTTTTGTAAACTGTTCTGCACATTAAAAAACCAGCAATTTGGAGTGAAGTTGACGTAAAAAGGAAAATTAAAATAGAAATATTATGAATCTTGATGGGATGGTTTTGCGGTTTGATAAGAAAAAAAAAATTGAAACTATTTACATAACAAATTATACATAGATTAAATACAAAAAAAATATTATGTAATTTTTATTCAATTGGATTAATAAGTGTCCAGTACCATTGTTACGATGCTTTATTTTAAATGTTTAATAATTTTTATCAATTTTTTTTAATTAACTTTTGTATACTAAATCTCAAAAATTGAAAAAACAAATCATTTTGTTTGACTTCTAAATTTAATATTTTTTAGTCAAACTTTTTAGAAATATAACAAATAATACATGAAAACAAAAATAACTCTAGTAATTCACTTTTTAAAGTTCAATTTATTTTATACTCAATTCTTTATGTTTATTATTAACAAAATATACAAAATCAACTTATTTTTTAAAGTACAAACTATTTGAATTACCATTATTATGAAGCTTGATTTTAACTATTTAATATTTTTTGGTAATGTATGGAGTTAAATTCTGTATACCAAATCTCAGAAACATATAAAAAATATAAAAAAATTTACTTTTTAACTTAATATTATTTAGAGTAAAACCCTTCTCCGGTCCCTAACCATTTATGAAAAAGATCTGACACCCCCTGACCATTAGAAAATAATAACACAGTCCTTATCCATTCTCTCTGTGGGACCGAAATGCTCTTATAGCGCCCCCTGACCATTAGGCTCTTTCGGTTACTTTTTACCAAAAAATCGTCAAGAGGGTCCTTTCGGTCACACGGAGAGAATGGATATCGCATTGTTATTTTCTAATGGTCAGGGGGCGCCAGGTCCTTTCCATAAATGGTTAGAGACTGGGGAGAGGTTTTACTCTATTATTTAATCAACTTTTTTATAAACATTATCAATAATACATGAAAAAAAAATATTTATTCACTTTTGAAAGAAAAAAATATTTTGTGCTCAATTATTTATGGTTGCTAAAAGAAAATATACAAAATAAGCTATTTTTTTAAAATACAAAATATAAAGTGCAACTTTAGATAATAAAATAAGGTGTATAAAAATATTAACGAATCTTGGACTAATTGGTCGATTATTTGATAAGAAAAAAGAATTTCGAATACATTTCAACTCAATCTGTATAGACTCTTAAGACATAATACCCAAGACTCTTAAGACATAATATATTATTAAGCTATATAAAAATGTGGTGAATATTCGAGTAATTGCTCTTCTATTTGATAAGAAAAAGGGATTTTGAAAACATATACATAAACCCTTATATAAAAGAATAAGGAATTCTAAAAACTCTTATATATACCGTGATTTTTATCCATTTAGTATTTTTTCTTAAAAATAGAATAGAATTCTGTAATAAAATAATATCATCACTACAAATTATATACCTTTTCTAATTACATTATATTGGTAATTAGAAAAAGTAAGATTTGTAGTAAATTTTCTTTGATGGAGTTGATAGCTGCCAACTACCATTATGTCTACTCTTTAGGTTGATATCAGTGCACTATATGAAAATCAGCAGCAAATTTCTGTTTCACAATTTATGCAGTTTTTCAACATAAGCAAACTCCACTCTTCATTTTCTAAAGAGTGTTCAAATTAAAGTAGATAATGCATTATACCATAGTGAATGGAAAATCAATAGATATGCTGAGACATAAATGGTGGTTTATTAATTATAATAGATACTTTATGTACAATATATTTTTAGGTTGCCATTGTTTATGACATTCAAAATAAAATATATGACATACTTATAGATCACACGTCAAAACATGTAAAATACTATTTCTCATATAGTGCAAAATATATGTTATCACAGAGTAGCAGATAATAATCTAATACAGTTTACAGTTTAAAATCTTTCAATCAACAACTCTATATAGTAGTTCTGCAGGGAATTCAGCTTCAGTATAATGTTGCCTCTTACCTTTAGTTTATACACTTGACAGCACTCTGTCCATTCAATCCCAAACTTTTATTCTGAGCTTTTCCCTTCACTTCTTAGTAGGTGAAAAAAAAATACATTATTGCCTATACGAAAAGGTAATCAATCTGCCAAACTGAACCATGTCCAAATGGTTTAAGGTATGCAGCAAATTACAATTAATAGGTAGGTACTGCAGCGAATAAATCATAGTTAGTGTTTAAGGAGAATTTATCGATGTTATCAGCGAGAACTACATAACCAATATTTCACAACTTTACTAAAAATGAAATGAATTCTTTAAGATCAACTTGCTAATCTACTTGCACTCAAGTCTGAGTGTGTCAGAGCCTTTTTATAGTAAGCATATGGAGTGTATCTGCATTTGGATACTTAAAAATATTAGTCACCATAGTAAAATATGTATATGACCAAATCCTTCAAGCTGTCAATTCAGATTGCGGTAAAGTTTTCTTTTTATATGAGTACGGAGGTACAGGAAAGACTTTCGTTTGGAATACTGTCTCAGCTGCTCTTAGATCAAAGGGTCAAATTGTCTTAATAGTTGCTTCAAGTGGAATAGCTTCACTCTTGCTACTTGGAGGAAGAACAGCTCATTCCAGGTTTACAATCCCCCTAACTTCTGATGAATATTCCACCTGTAATATAAAATAAGGAAGCCCACTAGCTGAGTTAATTTTGGGAACCAAAGTTATTAGTTGGGATGAAGCATCAATGATGAATAAATTTTTCTTTGAAGCACTAGATCAAACTATGAGAGACTTAATTCAACACGCTAACCATTCAAGTTTACGGTTGCCATTTGGGGAAAAACAGTCGTTTTTGGTGGTGATTTTAGGCAAATCCTCCCAATGATAACAAGACAATATATTGTTAATGCATCAAATAATTCCTCTTATCTATGACATGAATGTAAGTTATTAACTTTAACTCAGAATATGAGATTAAGGTCTTCAATAGAAGATGAAAGCATCAGAGAACGAAAAGAATTTGCACAATGGATCCTTGATTTAGGAGATAGAAAGCTTGCTCATTCAGAAGATGGATACAATGTGGTCTCTATACCACCTGAACTCTTAATTACAAATTTTGATGATCCAATTCATGCAATCGTTGAAGCTATATATATTAACTACCTAAAGGATCCCACAGAGTTCAGGAATTTGCATGGCCATGCTATTTTGGCTCCAACAATCAACGTTGTTGAACAGGTTAATGATTATATGCTAGCTTTAAATGAAAATGAAAAAAAAAAATTATCTCAACTCCGATTCACATTCTTTTAAAGAAGGAGCAGCAGACAGTCTGGCATCAATGCACACTCCAGAATTTTTGGCAAACATTAAATCTCTCGGACTTCCAGCTTTAGGCAAGGCAGTCCTATAATATTTATTAGAAATTTTGTCATTCAGCAGGCCTTTGTTATTATACTAGATTAGTTATCACAAGGCTTGACAACAAAGTTATTGAACCAGAAGTCTTATCAGAATCTAATATTGCTGAAAAGGCTTTCATACCTAGGATGACATTAACTCCTTCGGGTACAAAACTGCCATTAAGTTTTAACGAAGGCATTTCTCTTTGATGCTCTCATATGCCATGACTATAAATAAAAGTCAAGGACAATCATTGGATTATGTTGGGTTACTCCTTAAACAGCCAGTATTCACACATGGCCAACGATATGTTGCGGTCTCAAGAGTTAATAACAAATATGGACTGAAGATTGTTATTTCTCATGACAATTCAAATGATTACACTGAAACCAAGAATGTCGTTTATCATAAATTTTTCAGAAATATTTGATTTTGGCATATTGTGTCACACACAATAAGTAAGAATTATATTCTCAACGGAAATGTTTGGTAACCAAAGAAAATCAGCCAAAAACAGCCATAACTTGCCTTATTTAGTATTCATTAATTGTTGCGACAATTAATGAATGCTAAATAAGGTAAGTTCTGGCTGTTTTTTTTTTGCTACCTAGCATTACCCTATTCTCAATTCCTTTGAATTCTTTCTTTAACCATTTCTTCCTTATTTATGTCTCAATATTTTCTTTCTAATATTTTACCAAGTTTTACCCTTATCATTGTATCTATATGTTGCACACATTATTAATTTTCAAACTCAATTGGTATTTATGTAAACAGCACAGCTATCAAATTTAGAATGGAAAATGTGCACTTTTGCTTCAACAATCAATCCTTCTTTTCTTGCCATGTATTTATATTAATTAACCATGTTTAGTTAATGCATGATCCAGAATTATTATCTACATCACTGTCATCATATTTCTAAGCTCAATAAATATACATGACAAACATATCTTTATCCAATTTATATGTTTCTCTCTCATATATCTTTGTTATTAATTGCTCAAACTTAATCACCCACCTGCGCAGCCTCTTGCTAGTTCTTCTATAAATAGAATGTGCGAAATAATAGAAAAGAGTAGGATCTTTACTCTCAAAAAACACTTACAAATCTAATCCATCTCGTGGAAAAAAAAAAACGATTTACAAGTTTACTGGCTGACTGAGTACGTTCCATTGTCGAATTTATTTTTTTGTCATTTATGTTTCCTTCATCCTCTATCCTAAGCCATTTGTACTTTGTTTATCCAATCTTGTACCTTAAATCTTTGAAATTTTGTGAAGATTAAGGCATGACTTGAAATTCTATAAATAGTAGAACATTTTCAGATATCAAAACAACGTTTATGCATTTGTTTGTACATGAAATATGGGATGATTAATCATTTGATATATTTCTTTTCAACATGTTTGTATGGATTAACTTTATGATTGCTATTGTTATTCTTTGTATTTTTTTTTCTCTTTGATTCACTTCTTTGATTGATAGCCATAAGAGGAGTAATTCTGATCTAAGATATTAGAACCTGAACACAAAATTACACAAAGAATAACCGTCCAAGGAAAACATAAAAATTGGTAAAAACTGTTAACAACTTCTGCATAAGATTTAGTGGAACAATTATAAACATGTATGGAAATAGTAATGATTTAGAATCTTGCCAGAATAGACAGAATGCTGGAGAAAATCAGCATGGAACTAACACACAGAATTCAGGAACTGGTTATCATATCATTATCATATCATAGCTGTGAAGTTGGCGAACACTTCTATCTCAGTTTTCTAAGAAAAAAATCCATGCCAACTCAAGAAAGATTTTGCATAATTCACCAACCTTCTGTGCAGTAGAAATCGCCCTTCATTCATGGCATATGCTGTATCATGGCACAACAGAGGTTGGAGTTCTTATCCCGAATCAATCTAATCAAGTTTCTGAATCTAGATCTCACCATATTCTTGAAGTATTGAACTTTGAATCCTTATTGGATACCAGACGAAATTTGGCTCTTGAACGTCCAAAATTGTTCTTGTGTTGAAAAACAAACCAGAGAAGATCAAGCCAACCTGTAATAAGTTTGAGACAAAAAATTTCCAATCCTCGAAGAATTACTCAGATTGCTTGCATATGAGATGCTAATGCTGACACTTGCTCATGGGTTATGACTCCTGAGAATCATATTGACCTTTCCAACCAAAAGAAGAGTAAAGATTTATTTGCTACCATCAAGTCAAATCATAAATAAACGAAATGGGGCATTCTTTTAATCATACCAAATGATATTTACAATATAGGCAGAGAAATTTGGGGGGATAACCCAGTTCCTACTTCCTAGACAAAGAAACAATAAACAGAAGCTACATCTTCAAAACTAGTTTACTAAATAAAATTGTAATCGTACAGAAGAAATCAGAGAATTTACAATTCAAAAGTAACCAAGGAAATACTTTCTGCCAAAAACATGGAAACCTCTTCTTTGTAAGCTACTTACAGATATCTTTCTCGTATGACCATGCTGAAGAGCCTAAACCTAATTAATGTCATTTTTTATTACCCTTGCACTGCCAATACCTGCAAGTGATCTAAAAATACTTGCAAGCTCAAGTCATCTGTAAAGACAATGTCCGAACCATCTGTGTATGTTGAATTTTGAGTTACGGATGGATTCAACTTGGCAAGAAGAAACCTTGCCTGACTGCTATGCTGGTCACATCTTATAAACTTTGGCACTGGCACCCGTTCCATCACCAATTGCTGTGCATCCAATTCTGGGGCTTCCAACAGCTTTCTGAAGTTCTCATGATTCGGATCCCTATCATAACCAAGCTTTCTCCACTGAGTAATCTTGGACCCATAATGAATCACCACATGGAAGTAGGAATCAAAGAGCAAGATAACATCTGGATAAATGGAACGAATGTCTAGAAGTACTGGCACAGGAGGCCCATCAAATGAATATTGGAAAAGCGTAGGTTGAATCATTATAAGAGAGCCCACTACTCCTTCGCGATTTAGCATTAGTCGGAAAAAAGCAGTTTCATCAGGTGTAGTGTTACAGACATCAATAAATTGAGATCGCCTTAAGTGGAACATAAACTGGGGATAAAGGGAAAAGTTGGACGAAAGCCGGAATGTGGAAGGATCTTCTGGCACATAATCCCCAAACTTTGAAGCAAAACGGATAAGTGTGTCATCCAGCCATCTAATCACATCACGGGCATAGCATGTCTCTGCCCGGAGAATAGCAAGTCTTGCCATAACCGAAGCTGCGGCTTCTTGATCAAACCCTGCAGCAATATCGGTAGAATAATTCCCAACCCATCGTCTTGCAGCTGTGGTCACCCTCTTCCGGATTCCCAAGTTCCCTTGTCTGTATCGTGTGATAAACTGAATTAAAAATGCAGAACCAGGCTGGATTTTCTGTTCGTTGCTTACTTGGAAGAAAAAAGCAATACAAGTCTTGTCGGTCAGAGTATTTAACTTCCACATACAGGTACCCCCTTCTCCAACCTCACTCTCACTTACTAAACTATTCTTTTTTCGAAGAGACACACAAGGACCAAGTGCTCCACAGATTTTCACATCTTTCGTTGTCACTACTTCAATGGTAGCATCGAAGTTCATCTTCAAATAGCCACCATCATCACGTTCAAATAGATGCCTCAAACATTTCCTGAATTGATCTGATTCGAAAGACTCGGCCAGAATCATAAACCCACCTGAGCGCTCAACAGGTTTTCGAAGCTCAGCCGCTCCAACTTGGTCAAGAGAACAAGCAAACAGATCAAGAACAACAGATGCATCACAGAGCCTCTTGGAAACTCGTTTGTAGAAACTACAAGACTTCTCATGGTGTCTTGCATGCCCATTCATGATGTGCTGGTGGGTTCTCATGGCTTGGGCGAGATCTGAGTCCACAACCACACCTGGTCCTAGAGTAGCAGGTCCAGATGTGAAGACCATGATCCTCGACCCAGTATTTATTAGGCAAGACTCTAAAACTCCAAGTGCAGCTGATATTGCAGCACCCGTGGACCTTAGAGGACGCCTTCCTGAAGTGTACTTCCACATACAATGGATCTCTTCAATTGCCGCGGTGATGCTGAACTCGCATTCTGAAATTGGCAACAAATATCCCTGCTTTGGGACAACAGGTGTTTGTCCATGATGCAGCTGGTGGTGGGCGTGACTAATATTGAGGAACTGTCTGGTCTGTGAACAAAGAAAAAAAAAAACCAAATATTTTTAGGGACAGTGCAGATTAGATTGTTCTGCAACGAAAAAAGTAGAAACTTAATCTAGCTGATGATTATGACATTTCACAGTAAATGATAATAAAGCAGCATAGCATGTAAGTCCTTGAAAAAGTAGAACTTAAAACAAGATTGAATGAACTCCTACCAACTAAATCTGTGATTCTCTTCTACTTCTTTACAACTGTCACAACCAAATTGCGAAAACTAATTCAAACCAATCACTAGTCAGCAACTATCTCAATCACTAACTTAAGCTAGCCCTCACACTTTAAGCCCCTTCAGAGTGCTAGTCAGATTAATTTGAATAACCAGATACAATGCCAAATACTAAAAAATGAATTAGAATTAACTATCTATTGTACCTGATTAGACGAAACTTCACGATCGCCATGGAATAGGATAACCTTTGAACACTCAGAATAGCCAAGATCATGAACATAAACCATGGAGTCAAAGGTAACTAATCCAACAAGGGTGTTCTCCGGCAACTGTTCCATGACCAGCAGCAGCTCCTTCTTAAGCGCACGCAACTCGTCCTCCGCAGAGGAGAGATCCACAACAAACACCAAAGCAGGCCCAGGCCCAAGCCCAGGCCCACGCGGATCAGCAGCAGCAGCGGCGACACTAACCAGCGAAGACGAAGAAGAGAAAGACGAAGACAGCACGCGAGGAGGAAGAGAAGAAGAAGAAGAAGGAGGAGTGATAGGCGCACGTGAGAGGAGGGAGTTAGAACTAGAAGGCACGTGAGCGGGGGCGTATTCGACGGAGCTATAGGTAGGGAAGAGCTTGGCGGGGAGATTGGTATCGGCGATGTCGGAGTAGGAGCGAGGGAAGGGGTTACGTTGGGAGCAGAAAGGGCAGTGCCAGATGCGAGACTGGTAGTCGAGACGAGCGTAGGGATTCAAAACGGCGTCGCATCGAGAGCAGTTGAGAGGGTCGCAGGGTACGATGGGAAGCTCGGGGGGTTGCATGAGAGGGGTGCACATGATGGAGAGGGGGATTATGAGAGACGAAGCTTCGGATTTCGAGGTTGGCCATGAGTTCCATGACCACCTCAAGCCTTCCACTGCCTCCAGTTCCAAGAAATCCATTTCGATGGGGATCGCCCGCCGCCCTCGACGACTTTCCTAATTGCTAATTGACCGATCCACCGTAGCCAACGGCAACGCAGTTACTTGTTAGTTGTTACTTCCTTAATACCTTGAAGATTCCTCTTTCCTTATCGATCTCCACACTAAAAATCATTTCCGGTATATAAATAAATTTTTATAATGGTCCCTACCATTCACCCAATTACTTATAAGTATTTGTTCTCGAAGTTCTAATTTTTTTTATAATAGTCCTTTATATTTAGTTTTAGACCCTATAGTAGGTTCTCAGTGTATTTTTGGTGCTAAACTGCTAACTGACAAAGTGTTGATGTAACTATTTTTATTTCGCTAAAAGTTTTCAATAGTTAGATGATGTGATAATATTATAATTGGACCCAATTTAATTTTTATTTTATTAGAATAAATAACTAAAATAAATTATTTTATTCTTAAATTTATTTAAATACAACTTTTATAAAATTGTATATGTAAATATAATTTTTTATTATTTTATGTAAATCGTAAGAGAGGTTCTATGTAATCACCCATTTTTCAGTATGTCTAGATCATATTGGAAACTGAGAGCTATCAACTTGTCTTCTTAATTATTATTTATTATTTATTATATGAGTCTGATTCGTTGTTAAAACGTTGTTAATTTGCGGGGTAATTTCTTTTTGAAAACATTTAGATTAATAAACAAAATCTTTCATAATCAATTCACAAAGAATAGCAGATAAAATAGTTATAAACAACCACACTTATATACACATATACATTTTAAGCAGTTAACAACATTCAGTTATCCAGCCTTTATTAAAGTGAAGAACCTCTATTAGAACACCCCTAAACACATACGGCATCTCAGGCCCTGACCTGTTTAAAAAGTCCCTAAACTGGCGTCCAGGCTAGCCTAAACTCTATACTCACCTAATCCCTCTAAACTACTAAAGTGAGGGAAAGTGTTATCTAGGTCTTTAAGACTCAAGTCCGGTGAAACGACATCAAAAGGTGGAAGATCATCTACCACTCTTCTGCACGATCATACATTGTCATATGACGTCTCACTGGTACTCCATCAAGTAGTCATATAACAAGAGTCTCGTACACATGATTTAGGTTAAAGTTCACATACAAACGGGATACAGACGTAAGCTGGCCTCACAGCATATATATATTAACAGAGAACGAGATTCACCCTAGATTCAGAAGACTACCTAGAGCGGAATTCTCTTTGCGGAATGGTCATCAGTGAACTACGAAAAGGTACTCATGCTTCCATCTGAAGGGGAAAGGGAGAGAGAATGGATAAGAATTGGGGAGTTCTTAGTAAGGCTGGGGTTATTAGTTAAGTTCATTAATTCTATGTTATTTAGCAGACAAATAGCAGAAAATAGAAAAGTAGTAAACAGAAGATACATATAATTAGAGAAGTTAAGAAATCAGGAAGCAAAGCACAAACAAAAGAATACAAGAAAATAAAACACAGACACAGAGAATATAGTACAAACAAAGAAAGCATACATTCATACAACAACCATAACAGAGGAAATGCACAACCAAGTATGATGCATGTTTGTCCTATGCAGGCCATGAGCTCACGTGTCGGTTTACACCCTGCAACCCGACATTATTTAGAAACTAGTCCTAAATATGGCTTCATCTCTGTAGGTGAACTTTGGCCTATAGAAATGGCGCCCCTATAAGTGAACTTCGGCTTACAGGAATAGTCTAAACACAACATAACAACTTTCTGTAGGTGAACTTCGGCCTACAGAAATGGCACCTCTGTAAGTGAACTTCGGCTTACAGAAATGGCGTCCCTGTAAGTGAATTTCGGCTTACAGAAATCACAACTCTCTGTAGGTGAACTTCGACCTACAGGAACAACACCCTGAGATACACAATTGATATTCACTGTAGGTGAACTTCGGCCTACAGGAATAACAACTCTCTGCTTATTCTGTGAGGTCAAACATATAGCTATATAACTTTTAACTCTTTCCCTTTCTAACATGTTTGCAAGTTTCTAAATCTTTTTTCATTACTTGACATACCTCAATACCTTCTCTTATACTTTTTCTTAGGTGTTTAATAAAGAGAATTAAAGAATTTTGGACTCAAAACTGCTTTCTTGAGATTTTTAGAAAAAACTGCCTTTTATTAATATTTTATTATTATTAATAAAATAATATTAATAATAAAATAATATTTTAATATTAAAATAATAATATTTTATTCAACTTTCAAAAATTGCATTTTGACCTCTGAACTTTTAAGAAATTGCATTTTGACTCCTTAACTTTTAATATTTACACTTTGGTCTCTTAATTTTCCTTAATTAACTTTCCACCCCAAAATCATCAAAACCAACGTTTTTCTTGTCCTTCGAAAACCAAAAATATTTTTTCAAAAGTTCATCAGATTTCAGCTTGATTTTCAACCAATTTTTCAATCTTTTCGGTAGTCATTTTTTACCTGATTTTGACCAAATCAAAGAGCAACGTTTCAGCCATCAAATACACATCAAAAATACATCAAATATCATGAATTTCATGGCTGAAAAGCCACGTTTTCCAACAGTAACAACAGCAATTTCATAACCATCAATAACTTGATTTTCAAGTATTAAACAACAAGATCTCTTGTTCAAACCATCACATAAACACTCAGAATCAAGTCTCAAGCAACAAGATCTGATTTCACACTTCAAGAACACAGCCAATCATTAATTAATTTACCAAACCTTACCTCCTTTGCTGCTGTCAAAAGTTGAACAAAAAAGAAGCTTCTAAAAGTACTTTTACGTCTATTTTAACATCAAAACAACTTTAGAACCATATGAACCATGAAGGCTGAAGGTTCATGATGATGAAAAGAAGGTTTTTCTCACCTCAAGGTATCTAGAAATCACGTTTTCTTAGAGCTTATGGTGAATGAACAAGAGATCCTAGGAGAAAACATGAAGAAAACATCATTAGCTTGATTTCTCCACCATGGCCGAAACTTCAAGGAGGAGGAGCAGCCATCATACCCATGGATTTCAAATGAACGTAAACCACTACACCCGACTAGCAGTTTACATTGACAACTGAAATAGCTAAAAACTACGACAGGAGTCTCACAATTTCTATATTGATGTGAAATATACATAAACCGCGACAACGGTCCAGCGGTTTATGCTTTAGTATAAATACGCGAGAAGGGAGTCGCAGTTTATTCAATTTGAGCCATTTCTGTCTTTTTAGAGAGAGAAAGAGACGTTGTAGAGAGAGGAAGAGAGGAAAGTGTGATGAGGATTTGGCCATTTGGATTTTGCTGGGACCGGGACTATAGCAGATGAACGTAGTCTTTATCGGCTCAACAGCGTTGCGCACGTTGTCGGTAGCATAAACAAAGAGGTAAGTTTGTTTTCTTTTAGTTATTAAATTTCATATAACATAAAATGTAGTATTCAGGTGCAATAGTTAGAACATATAATTTTGGGTTGGCTAGTTTAGAATTTCAAAGTTAAGATGTAAAATTTAAAAGTAGGATCAAATATAGGGTTTGTATATAAAAACTAAGATTTAAAATTATAACTTTTAAATATGTAAATTTAATTTCGAATATTATTGTTTTAGTTGTTTAGTGTTTAGAATTTAAAGATTAAATCTGGTAAAAAGAACCTAATAGTTGCTATTTTACATCCTTAAATTTTAAAATTATAAGTTTTGTAGTTTAGTTTTTTAAATTTAAGATTTAATTTTTAAAATCATAAGTTTAGTAATTGATTATTTTAAATTAAAGATTTGAGTCTTTATGTTTAAGTTTTACTATTTTAAATTTATTATCGTAGGACTTATGAATTTGAAAGTTGGACCTTTATTACTTGTTGTGTGATACATTTAGATACGTTTCAAACTGATATGTAGAAGTTGAGTAATTTTATTTCTCCAACATAGTAAAATTAGTTTGAAAAATATGTAATTCTGAAGTATATCTGAAATGTTAGTTAAGTTTGGATAGACAGTATACTTATAATGTTTGTTTCCGTTTATAATCTGTGTTAAACTTGTTAGTGACGGAATTTCATTTGGTTCGGTTATTTCTCTCACATGCTACAGTCAAGTAGGTGTATTTATAGTGTCTGGAAGCAACAAAACCTATCTCTGCATGACAGAATCATACCTTATTTTAACTTATGCCTGTCAAACAGAGTAATAGTAAAGCACATTGGATCCAACTATATTAGTCTATTTTATGTTTTTGTTAAAAATAATATGTAACTATTCATTCTAATGCTTGTAAATTTATTTAAAATATTTGTAATTTTTTTATTTAACTAATTTCAAATTTGTTAGGCTTATTAAGAGACAATTTTTTCTGAATATTAGTCACGGTTCATTTTGGACCGTGACATAATCGCCTATGGACTTAAGTTTGATCACATTCCCATTTGATGTGATAATATAAGTGTTATTAATTTAACCAAGAATCCAATTTTGTACTCAAAAACTAAGTACATTAAGATTAGATATCATTTTATAAGAGACTGTGTTCAAAAAGGAGATGTAATTGTCAAATTTGTTAAAACTAATAAGCAACTGATTGACATTTTTATAAAATCTTTAAGCAAAGAAAGTTTCTTTTACATTCGTAATGATTTTGGTATTTTAAACAGGATCTATCTTTAGTAAAGTCAAGTGTTTTGAGATTTTGTGATAAGTACAATAAATAATTTATAAATATAACCCAAATAGGATTTAATAATAATTGTTAAATATTTACCTTTACCACAAATATTTTTAAAATTCATTTAGGTAACCCTAAGTTTACTACTTTCACTTAGTGACTAAACCCACTAACACATTCTCTACTCTCTTTCTCTTTCCTTTTCACAGAGCCCACTGTCATCAACAACAATCCCTACTCACTGCCATTAGCCTCTCTTTCTCATCCCTTTTCACATAACCCACGTCTATTGCCAATTTATTTGTCAATTCCCTTTTGAGTTTCAGAGTATCGTCGTTCTTTCTGCCTTTATCGTGCACCGTGTTTTTCTGTTGTCTTCAACGCTTTCTCTCCATTCATCGCTACACTTCAAGAGTTTTAATGGAGCCTCAATCTCAGGTATGAACTTGTTTCATTTAACTCATTTTTTTTATCCCTTTATGTGTTGTTGCATGAATCTATTTTGTTAAAGTCATTCAATCATTTTTTTGTTCTTCTTATTTCATTTAATTAGTGATTTTGTTCGATTTATTTGGTTGTTTAAAATTTCTGAGTTAGGGTTAAAAAAATTTGATATTTATTTTTATGATTTTGATTTCAATTTTTGGATTTATGTCTTTTTTCATGATGTTCTATTTTTTATTTGCTATTGCTATTTGATTTTTGATCATAGTTTCAATTTATAGATTTATGTTTCTATTCAAATTTAATAATTATTTTTATAATTTTGATTTCAATTTCAGGAATTATGCTTCTGTCCATACTGTTCTATTTTTTATTTATTATTGCTGTTTGATTTCTATTCATGATTTTAATTTATGAATTTATATTTCTATTCAAATTTGGTATTTGTTTTATATTTTATTTATTAATGTTGTTTGATTTTTTTAGTGTGTTTATAAATTTAGAAATTAGTATTGTAATTCTTTTTTAAAATTCAATGATCATCGGTTAGTTTTGTTTATTTAATTATAAATTATATCTAATTTACGTTATTTTTTGGATAATATTAACGTTAGTCACTATAAATTATAGAAAGTATCAAATAATCAAAAATACACAAATCATAAAAATACTCATAATGTTAGTGAGCATGTAGATAAAGAGTAAAGACATAACTTTTGATGTAATAGATATGGATCAATAACACATAAATTCTTGAGAAAAATTGGTAAGATCGATTTCTGTTTGAGAATGTTAATTTTTTTTCTTCAAAAACCTATAAGTCTGCTATAAAAAGTTTTTAAAATTTATATATTTTTTCTTTAAACACCTATAATCATATATAAGAATTGTTTAATATATCTTGTCGTTCTATATATATATATATATATATAACACGAGATAATTTTTGTGACTATTTTAAGCAAGTGCATTTCCCTTCTCCCGAAGTCCAAAGACGACCACTGGATGAAAAAAATATATTATATATTAAAATATAAATTAATTAATATATATTTATATATAAATATATAAATATTATTAATTTATTTTTAATATATAATAAATAATTTTTATCAATAATATAAAGGAAAAGTTTAAGAAGCTATTAATTCTTACTAACATGTAATTAACAAAAAAAATTATTAAATAAAATTTTATATCAATCTCACAACATTAAAATTATTATTGATAATTATTTAATGACTACAAATTATAAAAGTTGTTCATTCCTAGCGCTCCTCTAATATAAAAGTAACATACTTGACAAATCAATATTGTGTAGCTAGTGGCTACCTCGCAGGGCACTCAAAAAATTTAAAACTCCAACATCTAAATCACGCTTAATATTTTGCTGCATTATTTATTTCGCTACTTTCTTAAATTTGAGTGTTCCCACCTTACTTCACTGATGAGCATGAGTTGTTTGACCCTTCTTCTTCTTCTGCCTCCTCTTGGCTTCCACATAGAGTCTCTCTGCCCTGCCTCTATATATTTATTTACTCAAACTCACACATGAAAAACTCATTTGAACTAAAAATGGGTTCGGCTTCGGTGCCTTTCATTATTGGTGTAGTTGTTTTAGTAATGAGTCCGTTGTTGAAAGTGGATGGGCGAGTTCCAACGACTCTTGAAGGACCCTTCGAGCCAGTGACGGTTCCACTTGACAAGAGCTTCCGTGGAAACGCCATGGACTTGCCAGATACAGATCCTCTTGTTCAGAGAACTGTTCAAGGTTTTGAGCCCGAACAAATCTCTCTTTCTCTCTCCTCATCTTATGCCTCCCTTTGGATTTCTTGGATAACAGGTACTCAATTGATAAATACGGCTTCTTTTTTTTTAAGTTAATATTATTTAATAATTTTTAATTATTAATTTTATATAAAGTTAATTACACTTATCCATCTTATTTATTTTTAGTCTTGAATATTGTTAATTTTTATTATGAGTAATGTTAAAGAGTCAGTAATTTTGATATCTTATAACTATTAATTAGCTATTAATAATATTTTTAATGGTGTAAAATTATATCTAATAATAAAAAATTACTCACTTTTTTTTTATGGTTAAGTACTGGCCAAAAAATATAAAAATTACTGGCTCGTAGACTTTTTCTTCTATTATTTATTCCTTATTGAAATAGGATGAATAGTTAGTAGCCATTTATTTTTTTACATATTAATATAATATTGATATAATACTCAATCATTAAATTTTATGATATTTTTTAAAATTATGAGAATAATACAATACGTTCCTCTTGTATTAATAATATACTCTTTTATATAAAAATATACAATATAAAAAAATATATTATCAATACAAAAAAATATATTATATTATTTTTATAATTTTAAAAAATATCATAAAATCTAATAATAATTAAATATTATACCAAAAAATTTTCAATATACAAAACCGCTAGTAGCGATGCGAAGATTTGTATGAAAATGATAACATTAAAAATGATAAAGAATGAAATATATTTTTAAATAAATAAGTAGCTTAAAAATATAAAAAGAAAAAGCAGTGGTTATAGGTGGAGAGACGCCGTTTTGGTGGGTCCAGTTCACGTGAAGTTTACATAGTTATTGGCGTCACAGCAGACAAGTACACAAACTGACTTTGCTTTTTTTGTGGCGTTGCCGAATGCAATCATGTCTTTTTATTCATCATTTTGGAAGCATTTCAACTTTCAAGTATATTATGGATCTAAACATTTCAGTATTTTTAGCCACCTGAAACTATGGTTCATTTTAGGAAAAAAAAATTAGTGTTTGAGTCCTAGTTTTGTAAGCATTTTTGTGTGTGTGATAAATTAATTTTTTTATATAAAAGTTATTAGGAATGTATATATTTTATTAATATTAATCAATGTTTGATCAATATCTAATTTTTATACTTTTAAAATTTAATATTTAATATTTAATGTTTAGAATATTAGTCAAATATTAATTATCTGAAAACCAAAATAGAGGACCAATTTAGAGTATATATAACTATATATTACTAAGAGTTTTTGTGATTTTCTTTAGACAGTTATTATATTATTGCAGTATTTTTTTTCTTGTTTATTTTCTATAAGGATAAATTTAATTTAGTAGGGGTTTAAAATGTTACGAACCTTTTAACGTGCAAATAAATATCATTGTTGGTTTAGAGACTGAGATGCATAAAATGCTATTTGGTTGGTTATGACCAAATAATGGAAAAATAAAAAAATAAAAAAAGGACATGCTTTTATGGTTTAAAAATTGAATTTAATTTTGATATATTATCAGTGTAAAATAATTTTATATGTGTATTTAATTATGTAACGTTACATCAATCAAAATAACTATTTTTCATATTTAATGTATAAATAATTATAAAAAAATAGATATAATTATACGATTGTATAAAATATTTTATACTAACAATACATCAAAATTAAACTCTTAGAAATAATAGAGGTTACTTATTTATTTATTGAAATATTGGCATAATGCAAATAGCCAAATTCCAATTATAGGACTTCTGCATGCACATAATAATAGAAGTTATTTATTTAATGGGGTTAGCTTGTTTCATAAGTTTAATCCTTGATGAGGTTGCTTGGAATAGAAGAGTTAGTAAAAGAATATTTAGGTTACGCATACAATATTATTATATAGATTATAATAATATGATACAAACTAAGATTTTTTTTATGTATTTTTAATGATATAAAGTAATTTAGATAATTTTTCATATTATCAATAATAATTCATATTTTCGAAAATATTTTTTAAGCTATAAATAAGATTAAACACACCGAAAAGTGACTATTTTTAAGTATATTTAAACGTGTTTGGAAAAATACATATATATTATTTGTATGAATAAGAGACACAAAAATATGTTAATTTTATATATATTTTTTTTTGTTAGAAATGGAAACATAGAATATATATAACTTTTAGATATATTTATAAAATTTTGATCTTTTATTAATATTAAACTATAATAACTTTTTTAAATGATTTTAATATTTTGTAATTATATAATGCCTTTATGATAACTTTTTGTAATAATAATTAATAATATATTAGAGCTAAACGTAAGAAAAAGAAAATGAAAAGTATTATTTTTATCTTTTAAGAAAAATTACATAAAAAAACACTTATGTCAAATGAATGTAATGTCTAAAATGAATTTTATTTGAAAATACGATAACTCAACAAAGTATTATGATATATATATAAAATTTAATTTTGATACATTATTAATGTAAAGTAGTTTTATATATGTATTTAATTATATAACGTTACATCAACAAAAATAATTCTGTTTTATATTGATTATGTAAATGGTTATCCAAAGTATAAAACGATTTACACGGCCAATGCATTAAAATTATATATATATATATATATATATATATAAAATGAAGAGAGTGAATAGAGTTTTACTTTGATATTATAAAAAATGAAGTTTTACAGAGTTAAGAGGTGTATTATTCTACGCAGTTTGTGTATTTCTAATATGAAATTTGTATATTGTAATTTTAATATTAAAATAATACAAGCTGTGTATTGTCTTTATAAATATTTCTGTTAATCGAGTACCACCGAATTAGTATCTACATGTAAACTCAACAACCAAATGAAAGATGGTGTTAGTTATTAAATTGTTATATCTTTTGCCAGGGGAGTTCCAAATTGGGGACAATATAGAAGCATTAGATCCTGAAAGTGTTGGTAGCATAGTTGAGTATGGAAGGTATGGAAGGACTATGTCCCACAGATCGAAGGGTTATTCCCTTGTTTACAGTCAACTTTATCCTTTTGAAGGCCTTCAGAATTACACTTCTGGAATTATACATCATGTTCGCCTCACAGGTATAATACAATTTGTATGTACAAGCCTCACTTTTCTATGTTTTATGCTAATTAGCAGGGTTCTAATAAGTTAATCAATTAAATTATAGAAAATTAGTTGGAGTAAATATTTGTTTAGGTGTCATTAAATAGATAGAAAAATATTTTCTAATATTTTTATTTTTTTAACGTATATAATAACTTTTTAACAGTAAAAATAAAAACAATAGAAAAATAAAAAAATATTTTTTAAAAAGTTATAATTTACGTTTTTTGAAAAGATATTTTTTTCCAAAAAATATATTTTTTACATAATAAATAAATAAAAAATATTTTTATATTATTGTACCCAAATATAATTAATAAATAAAAAGATATTTTTAAATGAGATATTCAAACATAAAATTACTTTTATTTTTTAAAAAATTCTTTTAAAAAAAAGATAACTCGAAAAATAGATTTTTTCTCAAAAAAAAATCATCCAAACTCTAAGTTAATTAACAAATTCCCTGAACCAATTAAAAAGAAAATCAGTTGGAGCTATATTAATCGGTTCAATTCAATTCAACTTTAATTATCAAAACATTTAGATTTATTTAAAAGTTATTTAAGATTTTTTTTAGCTAAAACTGCAAAAAACCTATTCCATATTAAAAATAGACATTTCAATAAATACTTAATATGCAAAAAATAAACCTAAAAATCTACTACTAAAAAATAAAGTATTAAATCCACTAAAATGGCAATAAAGTTAACAATTATTCGATTGAACATAATTTTTAAAAGACTCGTAACATAAATTATTCATTGGATTTAATTAATAAGACAAGATAACAAAGATCCGTGCTTCATATTTCATAGCATAGCAGAGTACTCTACATTCGTGTACAAATAATAACTTAATAAGATAGTAGCTAAAATTGGGTATATTAAATATTTTTGTTTAAGCCGATTAATGATGAATGTATTTATTAGAGATATAATTATTCATGTTACATCTTCTTATCAATTTAAGTGTTTGTAATCAGTCTTATAATATAGTTTAAAAGTTCTATGTTCAAACTTCGAAAAGTTTAGAATTGGATCCTTCATAAACTCCAAAAATAAAAAATATTACAAGACAAATAAAAGAAATAAAAAAGGCCTATACAAAAATTAATCAAATCTAAAAAAAATTCTTACTTAAGATTTTATGATAATATTTAATTGCAGGATTAAAACCAAACACACTATATCAATACAGATGTGGAGACCCATCATTGTCAGCAATGAGTGAAGTTCACTATTTTAGGACTATGCCAGAGTCAGGGCCAAATAGCTACCCAAGCAGAATAGCAATAGTTGGAGACTTGGGTCTTACATACAACACCACATCCACAGTTGATCACATGATTAGTAACCATCCTGATCTTGTTCTGTTGGTTGGAGATGTTAGTTATGCTAACATGTATCTCACTAATGGCACTGGCACTAACTGCTACTCTTGCTCATTTTCTGACACTCCTATCCATGAAACTTACCAGCCTCGTTGGGATTATTGGGGAAGGTATAATTTTTTTATTTTTTACCTTGAGTTTTTCACTTCTTAATTATAGGTTTGCTCATCTATTCAATATGATAATTTGTCTGCCTCAGAAGAAATTATATGACTTGCCTTTGAAATTTCACGGTATTAAAATTTGTTTGGGTGTCATTAAATCTGTTAAAAAATTTTTGGATAAACTATTAAAATTGCACCTAAGTTTTTGAAAGACGGATAAAAATAATTCTCGCTTTTGATAATGACAAAATGTTCTTAAAATATTATAAAATATGATAAAAATAAATAACAAATATTTTTTTTACAAAGACTTTTGTATTTAACAAACTACTTATATATTTAATTTAAAATTTTATAGAAATATTTAGATAACTATTTAGACAATACTACCAAAAGGGATAAAAATTTGGTTGCTAGTATATTTTTCATTTTTCAAAAGTATTCTTGGTCATTTGCTAACAAAATTAAAAAAAAAAAATTGCTTATGGTAAAATCACCAATTTTTTAAGATAAAACTGTCTCATTTTCTAATCATGTTTGAAAAAAAAATTCACATCAAAATCCGATTTCTAAAGTATTTTTTGAATGTATATATTTAACATTAGATTTTTTTATCGCATTTTATAATATCTTGAGAACATTTTTATAGTTATCAAAAGTGAGAACTATTTTTGTCAGCATTTCAAAGAATCTGATGTAGTTTTGGTAGTTTATTCCAAAAGATTTTTTTTAACGAAAAATATCTTTTTTTTCAGTATGTTTGGTAAATTTTTAATAATAAAACTAAAATATTAGAGTAAGAAAATATCGTTTTTTAGAAATTATAATTTATATATTTGATTTTTTTTAAATTATTATATTTGAATATAATTGACTAATAAAAAAATTTTTTGACATTTATATTGGAACACCAAATTTTTTAGAAAACTCACTAAACAGACCATTATTAGATAAGATCATTATTAGATAAGATGCTTTTACATATAAAGGGTAAAATATATTTTTTGTCTCTAAAATTTGTAATGTTTTTTAAAAAATATTTCTAACGTGTAATTTTATTCAATTTTATCTTTAACGTTTTAATTTATTAAATTTTGTCCTTAACATTTTGAATTTGTTGCAAAACTATTCCTAAACGCTTTTAATTTTGTCCCTAATATTTCAAATAAAATTAACATTTAAGGATAATTTTGATACAAATCGAAAATATTATGGACAAAATAAAATACAATTAAATGTTAGAAATATTTAAAAAAAAATTACAAATGTTAGAGACAAAAAACATACTTTATCAGTTTATCCCGTATAAAATTATGTGCTAATTTATTTCAAGTTTTGTTATATAACATTGGTATTGTATATGTTGTAAAATGTGATATCTTTGTTGGCCAATGCTAATAATTTTACGAGAGTTTATTAATTAGTGTAATATAATATGAATTTAATTTTGATGCACTGTCATTGTAAAGTAATTTTATACGTGTATCTAATTGCATAATGTCATATCAGTAAAAATAGTTACCTTTTAAATTGACGGTATGAATAGTCATCTAAAAGAACAAATGTGATTGTACGACCGTATAAAATCCTTTACACTGTCAATACATCAAAATTAAATTCATATTCTACCCTTCTTTCTATTTATTAGTAATTTAGTATAACTTTTTTTTTCTTTTTTTTTTCTTTTGTCTTGTTTGCTAAATTAGTAAACTAGTTTCTCAAAGCAGACCGAGCATCAATTTAGCTCTTTTAACCTTAGTTTAGTCTCTAAAAAGTTTGCGATATTAATTTAATTTTTGAAAAATATAGGCAATATCGTTTTAGTCTTAAAATATATATTTAACATCATATTTGAATCACATAATTTTTTAAAAAGTAAAATTATGTCATAAAGATGAAATGAACGTCACAAGATTTTCTGAGTCTAAGCTGATATGACTGCTTCTTTAAAGATTATTTTGATAGTTTTAGTTGATAATGTAGCCAAATGAAATTGTAGACGGATGTTTCTTACCCTACATGGCACGGCACTAGCATAAGTATTAATTGAACCTTGAATGCAACCATGATTGCTGAAACATTAATAGTCAATGATAATCTTAAGCTCCCACCACTACAAGAAATTAGTCAACTGATTCTGGTAGTAGCTAAAACTTTAGTCGCCAAATTTGAAACAGTAACCGATGTTGATCGTTAATTATTAGCGACTAATTTAGTAACCGATTTTCAACCCAGAACCTTCTTTACAAATATCTATCCTACCACAACTTTCTAAATGTTTTTAGATCATTCCATACCACTCTTTATACTTCTATATACATCTACACTCTTCTAGAATACTCTATGACCTTCCAGAGTCTTCTAGAACTTTATAGGATATTTCGGGACCTTCTAGGACATTCTAGAACATTCTGGGACTATTTAGAGCATTCTCAAACACTCCAGAAAACTATACAAACACTGTTAAATTTAACCTTCTAAAATTTAATGTGACATTAAGACTATCAAACCCTCACCAAACATTTTATGTGGTGAAAACATTGATCCAGGTACATGCAACCTCTGATCTCCAATGTCCCAATAATGGTAATTGAAGGTAATCATGAATTAGAAGAACAAGCAGAGAACAAGACATTTGTTGCTTATAGTTCTCGATTTGCATTTCCATCAGAAGAGAGTGGATCATCATCCACTTTATATTATTCTTTCAATGCTGGGGGTATACATTTCATAATGCTTGGTGCCTACACATCATTTGACAAATCAGGTTAACCCTTGCTTCATCCTTTTTCTTCTCTTGTCTTCTAGACTTTTGACAGCTTTTCATATTGACACTATGCTAAAAGGAAATGTTGTTTAATAGGGTTAATTTCACTTTATCCTCTTTTATATTGCAGGGGAGCAGTACAAGTGGTTGGAGAAGGACTTGGCTTCTGTTGAGAGAGAGGTAACTCCATGGTTGGTAGCTACATGGCATCCACCTTGGTACAGCACCTACACCGCACATTTTAGAGAAGCAGAGTGTATGAGGGTTGAGATGGAAGACTTGCTATATCAATATGGTGTTGACATTGTCTTCAATGGACATGTAAGCATATTCTTGTCTTAGTTGCACATGATTCATCATCATTCATGCGTAAAGTAACTATTGGATTGTGCCAACATTAGGCCAAAAGAATTGTGCATGCAACAATTCAGTAATAGAATTCAGTATAGCAGCGGATTAGTCTTTAGCTTGTCGGGCTAGGGATACCGTGGAAACAAAAAAAAAACTAACATTTTGGGTTAAACATCTTATTTTTATATTATTAAAATGGATCCGGCTAGGGAGACAATGGACTATTTATACAATGTGTACAATGGGTTATTGAGTTACAAAATGAACATCTCCTATACTATCTAGAATAATCATCCGAGTATTAGGGATAATAAACATCTTCCCAAAAAATTAAATTGATTTTGGGATTCACCAAGAATCAAATTTTTTACCTTTTGAATCTAGAACTTTAATATCATATCATGATACCATTCATCCCAAAAGCATATTCTTGTCTTAGTTTTGAGCACCTGTAGTTTTCAAATTTGTGACAGGTTCATGCATATGAAAGATCAAACAGAGTATACAACTACACATTGGACCCTTGTGGTCCTGTTTATATCACGGTCGGCGACGGTGGCAACCGGGAAAAGATGGCAATCACACATGCAGATGAACCTGGAAATTGTCCAGAACCATCAAGTACACCAGATAAGCTTATCAATGGTGGTTTATTCTGTGGATTCAACTTTACATCAGGTCCTGCACAAGGTCAATTCTGTTGGGATCGACAACCCGATTATAGTGCTATCAGAGAAAGTAGCTTCGGCCATGGAATTCTGGAGGTCATCTCTCTCTCTCTCTGTCTCTATCTTATGCTAGTGTACATTATAACAAGTTCTTGTACTGATCTGTTAGTTGACTGACAAGTTATTAAAATGATAAATAAATCCCTGAAAATTTATTTTTCGTACAGATTAATCCCGAAAGAAAAAAAAGTACCGATGAAATCCTTCACAATAGCGAACGTGGATAAATTAGTTCAAATTAAAACCTTCTATCCTAATAATAAAAGTTAATTTAAATGTAATATATCTATATTTGCTATCCGAGGGTTGCGATTGTTTTGAGGTACTGAGACTGAGGCTCTGTATCATGTTTGTTGGTTCAGAGATTGGTATTAAAATTTCTGACTTTATCCCAAAATTTCAGTATTTCAGTACCTCCAAAAAGTAGGGACACAGGGAATTAAAATTTAGAGATAGAGATTAAAATTTTAATAACATTTTATATTTAAAATACCTTCATTTTAATTAATTAATTCCAATTTTATCATTTGTATAAATTAAATTAGAATTTCATTCTTGTTTCAATTTCTGTCTCCCACTTTGCACCAAACAGAATATTAAAATTTATTTCTTTTTCTGTCTCTCAGTCTCAATTTTTTCGTCTTTGTCTCTCCACCAAATCCTATTGGTACTTTTTTTTTCAGGACTAATTTGTTTGAAATATAAATTTTCAAGAGTTTATTTGTCACTTTATTCTGGTATTTATAAAAACTAACGGGTTGAGACAATGTGCATGCAGGTGAAAAATGAAACACATGCCTTGTGGATTTGGCATCGTAATCAAGATTATTATGGCATTGCTGGAGACGAGATTTATATTGTTAGGCAGCCTCAAAAATGTCCGGTCAAGCCAAAGGTACTTAAAAACCTGGATATGGCTCCAGTAACCATATTTAAATATTTAAAACAATTTGTTTATTCTAAAATTTTGTAGGCCAATCATTTTTTGTGAAATAGTTAGACCTGAATATTCTAAATTTTTATTATTCTACATGTATACATATATGAATCAATATATTTTACAGTTAGTGCAAACGTTTAATGTATTCTACTAGTGTTAACCATATTTTGGTCAAAATAAAAAACTGTTAAGCACTTAGCAAAACTCGCTTTCATTGATTTTGTAGGATCCTTGAAGACGAAAACAGAACACACCAATTAATTTAAGTTGCAGAAGCGTTAATAATCATAGGATACCAATTTTTTCAAGATGTGGGGTCACTGGGAGAGATTTTATATGGCTTCTATCTCACCATGTCTTGGCTATGTAATGTGTGTATCAAGAAATTTAATAAAGTATTCATGAGTTTTGGAGAGCACGAGAAAGAGAAATTCTATTTTGAGGTCAATAAACATTTCGAATTGTACTATTGTTTTAACATTGTATTCCCTTTCAAAAAATACAACAAAAACATTGTATACATATATAGAGTTTTTTAATTTTTATATAGAGGGGTTGATGGAGTATAGCAGCAATATGGGGGTTTAGGGTATTTTACCGAGATGTGACGGGTGTATAGAAGAAATCGAATGAACCGATTAGGAGGACGGAAATCGGATGGACCGATTTCAGGACGCGGAAGATGTACAAATCGGTGGGTCCGATTTAAGACCCCTGTCCACGCGTCATGCATACACTTGGGCTCTTTGTTGGCTCGTGACTCTATCTCCAAAAGTAGATATTGTCTCCTCCCCCCAACCCCACCAGTATTTCTTTCACTCTCGTATCTCTCTTTTCATGCTCCCAACTCCACCATTTTCCTCATTCTTCACCATTGTTAGACCACAACAAACCTTCAAAAAAATTTAAAGAAAATGCCAAGAAGACAAAAAATTAAAGAAGTAAATCAACCAGAGCTTTATATTGTTAATTATCTTGGGTATCCAAATTATGTAAATTTTTATTTTTTAATAATAATAGTGATAATATTTGATTTTATTTGTAATATATATTATAATGGCACTAAGTAGAGATTAATCATGTATGTGTGTATGATTTTATTGTTAGGTGGTTAGAAATAGAAATTAAAATAGGAATTAATCATGTGAGTATGTATGTCTGATATGGTTAGTTTTACCATGGAGTTGGATTTTTTTTATGATTATTGGTTAAAATAAAACGAAAGAATGAATGAATGTGATGAATGTAAAGAATGAATGAATGAAAGAAGAAGGAGAATGAGATCTGTACATATTAAATTAGAGTAGATATTGATATATTATTGTTGTTATTATTATTTGTATTAGTAATTGAGTTTAATAAATTATTATGATTAATAATAAAAATTTAATAAATTATTTTATTTATGATGATTTATAATTAATAATTGAATTTTAATTCAGTAAAATTTAGACAATAAATTAGTAATAACTAAAGTTAGATTAGAAAATTAGTATGTTGTGTTATGAATAATAATAATAATAATAATAATAATAATAATAATAATAATAATAATAAAATTAGTATGTTGTTTTATAAATAATAATAATAATAATAATAATAATAATAATAATAATAATAATAGAGGTTGAAAGAAAAAAATATTTGTGCTACGAATAAATAATTTATCAGTCGTGAAATTATTCCGATTAGTTAGTTAAGGTTAATTATTTTTTGTTACAAGGTAATGAATATGATTGAAGGATTTCTGTATAACAGATTTACTGTGTATGTTTGAAATACAATTATGCTAGGAATTAGTTATAATGGACATGTTAGGATAATTGTGTTTTTGATAATATAGTTATATTATACTGTACTTATAACGGAAATGTGATATTGTAGGGTTCATAGATGTTGATTTGTGATCATTTAAAGCCGTCGGATCCATACAACGAAATTGTTGAGTCACACTTACGCGAGACTGGATTTTATTATGTTTCCCATATTGGAGTTATCCAATATCAGTCAGCAATGGTTAATACTCTGATTGAGAGATGGCGGCCTGAGACTCACACCTTTTATTTTCCGGTAGGTGAGTGTGCCATGACCTTGGAGGATGTGGGGATAATTCTCGATCTGCCGACAAATGGTCTTCCGGCTACAGAACCGACCATGAGTAGTTTTGAGACATTGGAAGTCGAGTGCTTGCACCAATTTGGAGTTGCACCGAGGAAGACGGACTATAGAAGGAGCTTTATAAAATTAACGTGGTTTAGGGGTTTGAAAGATTGTATAGTGTTGAATGATAATGTTCACATTCAGATGTATGTAAAGTGTCACATGATGTTGTTATTTGGGACAATTCTGTTTGTAGATAAGTCGAGTGCAGTGGTGCATTAGAAATTTTTACCTTTGCTCCGTAACTTCGGTGGGATCATACAGTTTAGTTGGGGTTCGGCATGCCTGGCACACTTGTATAGATCATTGTGTATGGCAACTCGTGTCGACGACAAGGAGATAGACGGTCCACTGATACTGTTGCTTGCTTGGGCTTGGATCCGGCTTCCATTTCTAGCGCCAATTTCCGACAATCCCCGAGTGTTTTCAATTGCAAACAGGTAATTTTGATTAAAGTATGCATTGAAAGAAATTCTAGAAATTGTATTTTGTTTTCGACAAGATAAGTTAACTAATGGATTGTCTGACGGCAGGTGGCATAACTGGAACCGTGAAAACTATATCTACCGATACAATTCGCTTGTGCACTACAGGAGGTTGTTGGATGATCTACAAGAAGGACATATATGTTGGAAAATACAAGTACCGTTTGTAGCTTGTTAAGTGAGATAATTATTGTGTAATCATCTGACTGGTTCGATGTGTCCAGTTTGTTTGGCAGGCTTATGGCATTGGAGACATCGATCCAGACGTGGTTCCTTTAGATATCCGTTATAATTCGGTTATCTGGAGTGCCACAGTGTCACTTATATCTTTTAAATGCATCGAGTGGCATGCATCTGCTAGAGTTAATAGGCAATTTGGATTGAGACAGGGTGTTCCTAATCAAGAGTGCGATCTAGGTGCATCACACGGCGAAGTTCTAACTGGGCCTAAGAATCAAGATTGGCCAATACCCACTCTTTTTGGGTGATGCAGTGGACCAATCGGTATAGCCACACTCTCTCTGATGACTTGGTGCATTTACATTATCCATTGAAAATTTACATGTATTGGTACCGAGAAGCATTTGGTGACCACTTGCAATTGTCGAACCTTGTATTTGGAGAGAATCCAGAAGGTCCTCCACCACCATCGCCACCGGAACCGCCACAACAGGGGGTTGAGTATTTTGCACCATATGTTCCTGACACGCATCTGTCTGATTATTTTTCAGCGTCAGTCCCGATACATCAACAGTATTGGGGTGGTCCACAGTTTGAGTATGGAGGGCAAATGTAAAACCCGGTTAATTAACGGCTAATTAGCCTATAAATGAGAATTTATTCTAGAAAGCCCAAAATGTGATTTTTGTGGCTAAATATGATAGAGGAGATTGAGACGAGAATTTCGGCACCAATTTTATAGAAATCGGACCAAGATTTGACCGAACAGGCCAAACCGGGCCAACCGGACCCAAAGTGGACCCTTGGACCAACATAACTAGACCAAAACCCTAGTTTTCAGCACTCTCTCTCCTCATTAGCCACACACACACGCTGAAAAAAGAGAGGAAATGGGCGAAGAACACTCTCTCAACCTTCTATCTTTCACTTGATCTTCAAACCACCATAACTTTTGATCTAGAGCTCCGATCGCCGCTCCGTTTGCGGCCACGCGTTCACCACGGAGAGCTCTACAAAACCCATACAATCAATCTTGAGATAAGCCACGTATTGCTGTTCGAAATTCCAGCCCTTATTTTCGAGTTTCATGGGTGAAATGTTGAGATTTTGGGTTCTTTGATGTTATAGGACACAACTCTCTTGAAAGAGAAGGTTAATCTTGTCTCCTTGGACCTTGGGTGTGGTAAGATTCTCAACCCTAGTGTAATTTTTTGATTCTATGATGTTTGAGTATTGAGATGTTGTGTATGGGTATGATGATTGTGGCTTAGGTTGTGTATATGTGAATATTGGAACTTGATTGGTGATTTTGAAAAGCTTAAAAATGGATTTGGTGGTAAAAAATTTGTTCTTGGAGGTATTGAGGCCTTGAGAGCTTGTGGATAAGTGGTTTGGAAGTGCTCCGGTTGAGCTTGGGAAATCGGCTAAGGTATGGTTTCGGTTTCTCGTATCTAATATGTAATGTGGTAGGAAATACTTAGGCTAGAGGCCCTAAGATAGGCATTGAATTGTTGATGTTGTTGAATTGTTGATATATATGATGTGGTCATATATGTGATGATGATTAATGATGCCTTGATGGTATGATGTATGAGAAATATGCATGTTGTGATATATGCTTGATGATTGGTTATGGTTGAATTGTGGGTTGAACCATGTTGATGGTGAGTATGATTTTGATTGTGTACAATGATGATTTAGTGGAATTGATGTTGTTGAGAATTGGCATGAGGAAGAGTATATGATATGTCAATATATTTGGGTTTGAGCCACTTGGGTGAAGTGGGTTAAAATGATGAGATAGTGATTTTGATAAATTGTGGTAAAGTGTCAATGTGTGAGTTGAGGAGGCTTGATGTTGAAATTGATATATTTTGATTGATTTCAAAGAAAAGGGATGAAAATGGCATGTTTTGATTGATTTTGAAAAGAGTTGGAAATGGCTTGTTTTGAAAATGGCACTTTGTGGTTTTTATGAAAAACATTGTTTTTGGGCATACTTTGGTGAGACATAACTTGGACTACGGATCTCTGTTTTGTGCCAAATCTATTTAGAAATGAAATTGGATCCGGGATGTCCATGCCGTTCGAAGAACGGGTGAAAAACGATTTAAAATGAGAAAGTTATGTCCGTTGAAAGATTGGGGTTTAAATCTGTGAATTCTGCAGCTTTTAACTTAGAAAATTTTTAGCAGAATGACCCCTTGCGCGTGGGCGCACCTGGCGCGTACGCGCCGTTCTTTCAGAAAATGCCATCCACGCGTGCGCGTGATGTGCGCGGGCGCGCCGATGGTGCTGCACCCAATGCCCAGCCATTTTCCAGAGAGTTATGCCAGAACTGTGCCAGTGTTGTGCCTGGGGCACGAGAACACCCACACGTACGCGTCAGTTGGCAAATTTTTAATCCACGCGTTAGCGTGCATGACGCTTGCGCGTCGAGGAGTTTTTGAGGCCATCCACGCGTGCGCGTACGCGTGGTCCTGTTTTCATCCCAAAGTTGATTTTTGAGTTTTAAAAGCCAAATCTCATACTTCTAAGCCTCCGATCTCACTATTTATGTCTTAAATCATTATGACATGCCTAGCTATTAAAAAGGGGCTAGTGAATGAGGTAACTTGCAAGTGAAGCAAGGGAAAAATGAATGATCATTTAGGATCAAGCATGATTATGTGAGATGCGGAGGATGGTGGTGGAAGTGCTTGTTATGCCATGGGCCGAAAGGCCGTATTTGTTAATGAGATGGATGGTTATGGATTTAACTGTGATGCCAATGGGCTGGTTATGGATTTAACCGTGAGCCGGATGGCTAGATTATTGCCGAGTTACGGCGGAGCCATGATTATGGCCATGTATAAATGCATATATGCTATTGAATGAATTGTGAATGTTGCACTTCCACTGTTGGAGATAAGAGTTTCCCTGGGAGGAAGCAGTGGCTAGCCACCACGTGCTCCAGGTTGAGACTCGAAGCTCTTTTGACCCTATGTCATAAGTGTGGCCGGGCACTGTGAAAGACCCGGATGAGCTCGCCCCCGTAAATATTCACCAGTGAAGGTGATGGATATAGATCATGATTATGATCAAGTTTATGACGAGTATAACTCGAGTTGGGGATGCGTGACAGAGGGACAGTCCAATGGTTAGCTACCAGGACTTGTCGGGTTGGCTCTATAACCGACAGATGATATCATCAGCCACTAGGGACAGGCATTCATCATATGCATACTATATGAATTGTTTGAGGTTGCCTATTTAACTGCATATTACTTGCTAATTGTCTAAATGCCTTAATTGTTCCTATTTGCATATTCCTTGTTTGATATAACTGTGTTTGCTACATTATACTCTTGCTGGTGGTTGGGAGGTTTGAAGGAATTGGAAAGGGAAGTATTAGTTAGACTGAAGAATCTTTAGTCAGATACCCTTATATGGTTTAGCTTGTTTATAAGCTTTGATATTATCTGGAGGAAGTTCTAGGATTTGCCTTCGGCTTTCCTCTATTATTATGTATTATATATGTGGAAGCTGTTACCATGCTGGGGACCTCTGGTTCTCACCCATGCGGATTTTGTGGTTTTCAGATGCAGGACGTGAGGTTTCCCGCTGATGCATGCCGGAGACTTCTAGATTTGCGAAGATCCTTTGTTCTCGGGACCATGTTTTGGTTTATATGTTTTGCTTATATACTTTTATCTCCATTAAATAATACAAACTGTGATGACTCCCCTTATGGGAGATTTTGGAGATTTGATTTTATGTATTTGTGTCCCTTTGGGATTTTCCTTATTTTATCATATGTATATATTGCTATGCTCGGACCGGTTATCTTCGCAGCCGGATCTTGAGTCTTGATATTCCTGTTTTTGACACTCCTTTGTATATATATAAACTCGCGTTGGTTTATCCTTGCTCGTTACGTTATCGATCGAAGTGTTGTGCTTTAGAGTTGCGATTTTTGTTTACCCCTTTTTCTACACAGGCTCCTAGTTATAATCAATCATTCATACTACTATACGTACTAATTTTTATTTAGAGGTCGTAATACCTTACCATCCCTGAATTATGACTTAAGCATAAGACTCTGTATGGTAGGGTGTTACAGCAAACTTCATTCAGTCAGCTGAGATTGAAATGTCACTGAAATTTATTCTACAACAATGAAGGAGAAAGAAGAATGAGAGCAGAGGAAGAACAGCGGAGACCGACAATGAAAAAATGGGACTTCTGTGATATTTTTCCATTTTATGTATGTACTTATACGTAAATCGGACGGACCGACCGTATGCTATCAAATCGAATCTTGTGCGCATCACAAATCGCTGGGTCCGACCAGTGCATTTCCGGATTAAAAAAAAATTGGGCACCAGAAATCGGTGGGTTCGATTACTGCACTCGTCGTTTTAGAAAGTTAGACAACCAGAAATCGGTGGGTCCGATTTCATGCAAACAAATTTTTTTCCTCACACAAATCGGTGGGTCTGATTTGTGTTCCTTCCGCTATCTACTTGAAATCGATCGGTCCAATTTCTTCTCCCAAAATTCCTAAAAACAACGCCATCATAACAGTGTAATTCACCCCTAATGATCATAACCCAACATAACTCACATCACTAAATCATATAAAAAAATCAGCCTACATATATAAAGCATATAAATTTTTTGTTACGATGTATTGAAATTTGAAACCACCTAATCATGTCCATAGTTAATAAGTATTTCCGAATGTGCTTTATTTTGGATTTGGATCCTCTAAATTTTGAATTTTTACTTTAGAAGGTAAAGTGTGATCTTCTACCCTTGAATAGTTTCTCTCTCATATTTACTCTTGGCCCCACCTATAAAATAAATGGTGAAAGATCACACTTTACTCTCTAAAATAAAATTCAAACTTTAGAGGATTCAAATCCTTTCATTTTATATATGGCTAATTCACTGGTGCATTTTATTTTATTTTGATGTCAAACTTGTCGAACTTATCCTTTAAAATAAATATCAAATATTTAAAAAACTTTGTTTCTTTGTTATTAATAGTTTGTTTTTTATTTTTTAAATTAAATATTGATTTTAATCTTTTTTTGACATATATATATATAATTATGTTATATGTACACTAAAATCAACTATTAAAGTTAGCTATTTGTATAAATATATATTAAAATATAAATACATATTAAAAATAAATTAAATTACACATATTTATACACAATAGATTAATAACTAATTTTAATAGTTAATTTTCAAAGTGAATACCCATTCGACCCTAACCATTAATTATCTCGAAAGGACAACAAAGAAAAACACCCAATCCAATCCCTCATCTTTTTTTTGACTTATTAGTCTTTGTACCAAAAAAACAACATTCTCATTGTCTTTTCTAAGTAATTGTTAGGAATCAGATTAATTTTTTTTTTTGTCAAAAACTTTGTTGTCTTTCGAAATAATTGTCCAGAACTATTTTGAGTTTTTCTCTGATTTTAAATGGGTTCAACTTCGAGTAAAACTGCTCCACACTTTCTCTGCAATAAATTGTACTCGCTCTCTCTTTGTTGATTTGCTTTGACGATTTTAGAGAGAGAGAGAGAGAGAGAGAGTGTGTCCAATTTGGCGGGAAAATGGAAGGCAGCGAGAGCGAGGCCATCTTTGAATCGTTGAATCTGAATCCGCAGCTCTTTGTCAATGAAGTTCGCAACACCGTCGATGATGTCGTCGACGAAGCTTTCGATTTCTTCCACCAGTAAGTAACACCCGCACACGCTCCCTTCTTTTCTCTTGTTTATTTTTTCACTTTCAATTCCGAAATATCATCGTTTGTTTTAATCGGTTTTGTAATTCTATGATTTCAGAGAGGCATCAACCAAGTTGAACTCTGAAGGCTCCATACAAAGGTCTGAAGATCTGAAAAAGGTAATTGTTTTGCTGAACTGAACAGAATTTTACCAGTTAGAGTTACTTTTGATGTGATAATGGAAATTTGAGGGTATGATAGTTGGTAGCTAGGTTATGCTAAGTGTGGTTCATGCAATTGGTTTGGTTTTTGTGTGAAAGGGAGTTGATTGCGTTCGGCAGAAGATCCAATCTGTTTTGGACAATCGCTTAGCTATTTGGGAAAAATACTGTCTGCTTCACTGTTTTGCTGTTCCCCAAGGCTTTTGCATGCCAAACACTGTATGATTCCTCTCTCTCTCTCTCATTACATTAGATTATTAAGAAAGATTATTGCAAGATATCTGTTAGAGATATGACCATTCATGTTGCCTCCTCCTATCAGCTTAAGTTTTTTAGATGAGTGGTTTCATGCATGTCCAAAAAGGAGGATTATTATGATCTATCATATTCATAAGGCATTAAAAGTTGTCCTTAATATCAGGTTCTGGCACATAGACAAAACCTTATGACTTTCACACGCATCACTTCAGAAAGAAACCTCACTTTTATCTATGTGGCAACATCTGATTTAATGTCAGTCTAAAAATTAGTTCTGTTAACCTGCTATGAATATGCAGTATAATACAAGTATACTATATTATAATGTTATATATCTGTATGTACTAACTGATAAGCATTTCTTAAGGATTTTCATTTCATGAACAATTATCTAACTTAAAGAAGACAATGTACTTCCAGGACAAGACAAATGAGAATGGCCTCCATCCAGATGCTCCTTTTGATCCTGATATTGATGCCCAGTTAAATTCCTTAAGAACAAGACTAACAGAGGTCGTATGAATGATAATTACTGAAATCCTTCTATTATGGGATTCTACTTTGTTTTTGTGATTTGATTTATAATTTTACATTGATACTATTTGTGCTGTCAGGTGGGGAAGGAGTTTGAAGTGTTGAATCATGAAATTCAAACATTAGAAAAACAGTCTACTGTCAATGCTCACTATGTCAATAACGCAGTACAATTATATGAGCAGAACAATTTCCATGTGTTGTTTCAGGGTAATTCAAGAGCTCCTCTTCATCTTTATATTCATTTTTACATGGCAAGGACCATCCTTTATGATTAGAGACTAATTGTGATGCGAAATGCATGCTTTCGTTTTGATTAAGCTAAAGGGTGCTTCAATTTTTCTACCTTTATCTATATATGTATTACCTACGTACTGCATATTGCTTTACTTATCCAGTTTTGATGCAAATGGACATTAAATTCTTTGGATATGCACAGCTTAGTTAGCATTTAATTGGTTCAACTGTTTGGATTCTAGAAATATTTTAACATATATATGATTTTTTTTCCCACCCAATTGCGTAGGCAGTTAAATAATGCACAATTAGGAAAGGGTTTCTTTTTGGTTATGTGGTTTATACGTCATATATGACTTGCATCACATATATTAGTGTTTTACATGTAGAAGATCAAAGTTTTTCTATCCAACTTTACGTCAAAGTTTTACATGTATTGCTAATATGGTTTAGGATGTCAAGCCCATGAACCTCAAGGGAGAAGCTTACCAAATAATGCTTTCAACTTTTTCCCTGTATGATAATGATGATTATTGTTATCTTTTATTTTTATATGGAAATAAGTAGGAAGAATTTTGTACTTTATGATGGAAATAATTGACAACGGTTGAACCGATATTAGATGAAGTTTTGTAGTTAACTGATCTATAAATATGTAATTATTTTGTTTCCCACAGATATTGTGACAACTGCAGCTGAACTTGGGACAAAAATAAAAAAACTAAACACTACCACAATTGAAGAATCTGAACAAATGAAAACAAAAGTGGTTTACAGTCCAGAGATGGATCTATCTTATATTAAACCTTGCAAAGGTAACTTAAAATATTCATTGTATTTCCCTTGCTACTTACTTTAGGCAAGTTGAAATGTTAGCTTTCCAAGTTTCATACTTATTAATTTCTCTTTGCAGGTCTCTCAAATACCAATTTAGATGCCCTTCAGAAATTTGCAAGTATTATGAAGAGTACATGAAATTGTGTTTTTCATCAGTCTAATTGGAACAACATTTTTGTTGATCCCTACTCTTTCCTTGTACTAGTTTGTTGGAATTTACCTTTCCATTATTAGGATTATTGTGAGCAATTATGTTATACTTGAAATTAATGATGTGGCCCATAAAAAGAGTGTATTTATTGGCGAAGTTTTTTATTTTCTCATTCTCTGTTAAGACTCTAGAACATACTGCAAATATTTTAACTAAGACCCATTGTCCTGCGAGATTTGGAAATCTTCTGTCTAAACTCAAGATGGTCTTTTTAGCTCCCACTTAATTATTAATGGATGTTAGAGTATCTTTTCGAATATTTGTATATTGATTAGCTTGATATTCTTATTAACAATAAGATATTATGTATTTATTACCTTAATTATTTTCACCTATAAATAAGTTATATTATGTGTCATATACTTTTCACCATAGTAATACACAAACCTTTTTTTTCAATCTTTCCTCCTAGTTCCTGATAATTGGTTTGCTTAATTGTTTCTTTTTAGTTACCACGTTCTTTTGCTCTTCTTTCTGCAATTGCGAACCACCTAATGAATTTGATCTTGGAATGAGATAATTGGGGACAAAAATTAAGAAAATAATTACAAATTATAAGTGAAATTGAGATAGGAAAAACAATAAAATGAGAAGAAAATTAAAAGAGTAAGAAAATGTTATCTCATTTTCAATTATGATTTGTGCAACAAGAAGATCGAGTGATGATGATAACATTGGAATAGATCTGGAAGATGAAGAAAGCAAAGAAAGAACTTTAGAAGTTCTGGATGCTGGTACAAAGAAAGATAAGAAGGATTCTTTGCCTGCCAAAATAGATGGTGGAAAACAGTCTAAAGAGTTGGACATACCTTACATTGAAGCTCCTAAGAACATTGAGGAATTATATTCCCTGCTTGATAATTGCTCTACTTCTGATACCATCCTATTGTCAATCACATTTGGACCGGAAAATCATAAGAAAATGCAAGTATGAAATTTCTTCAATAATACTAGTATCAGTTCACACTTCATTGGTTGAGTAAATGCAACTGATATGTTACTGTATTCTATGTTATGTATTATTGTAGGGATCCTTAGCCTTGAATCAAACTAATGCTTTGGTAAAAGTAAAACTAGCTAGCTAAATATAGTTTGATCCATTTTGTTTTAAATCACACGCCTGTGCATATGTCGTAACTTCCAATCATGTTTGTTCTTGAAAGCTATTAACCAAGTTTGATAGACTTGGTTCTTTTAAATTCACAATTTTTATCATTTTAATTCCTCAAATTCAAAATTACCTATAATGAATTTCGAAATTCAGTTACAGGCACTATATTGGTCTTTAAACCCTTTCTAGTATTAAATCAACAAATTAAGTACTGAATCCGTTTTTGTCTTATTTTCAAAACAACTCCGGTTTGTCTTATGTAAAAGTAAAAGTCAAAAGATACTATTTAACAACTCCAGTATTTCATTCAATACACTGAAAGCTGAAAGTGAAAATCATAAATCTTAAATACCACACTTGAAATTTAGTCAAATTGGAAATGAAAATTAAATTCATTCGACAAAATTACTCAATATAACTCCGCCTATGTTACACTTACGATACATAGCCGATCCCAAGCCCGGATAAAGGAGGAGGGTTGTGTTAGGTCTTCGGCAACCAACATAAAAATATAGCCGAACCCCCATGACATGAATCAAAGACATTATTGCGCTAAAGTTAGGTCGTTGCCCGGAGGCAACGCGCCGTATGGCTCGAGTACGGTGTCAAAGCAAGAGCCGCTGCATCGGTGCCCGGATGTAGTGTTAAATGGGCAAGGGTTCTCGCGTTTTCGTGAACGGACGAGGGTAAATAAGCTAGTTCGCAAAGTAAAAGGTAAAGGTCGAAGCGACAGAAGGTTGAGATTTGGGACATGGAACATAGGCACTCTAACAGGAAAGTCCATGAAGGTGGTGGACACCATGACAAGGAGGAAGATTAACATTATGTGCCTACAAGAAACGAAATGGGTTGGTGCAAAGGCTAGGGAGTTGGATACTTCTGGTTTCAAACTTTGGTATACAGGAAAGGTGAAGAATAGGAATAGGGTTGGAATAATTGTGGATAAGCAGTGGAAGAAGGACGTAGTGGATGTCAAGAGGGTGGGAGATCGGATCATCTTTATCAAACTTGTGGTGGAGGAAGGTGTTTTCCATGTGATTAGCGCCTATGCACCGCAAGTGGGTTCGGACGAACAACACAAGATAAGGTTTTGGGAAGATCTAGATAGTTTGGTTCAAGGCATACCTTTGGGAGATAAGATTTTCTTAGGAGAAGATTTAAATGGCCATGTTGGGAGAGAAGTGACTGGATATGGGAGTATTCACGGAGGCTATGGTTTCGGGGTGATCAATGCCGAGGGTAAAATTATTTTGGACTTTTCTTCAACATTTGATCTTCTCATCGCAAATACATGTTTTAAAAAGAGAGACGAACATCTTATAACCTATAGGAGTGGCATGACAAGCTCTCAAATCGACTTCTTCTTGTTGAGGAGAGTCGACCGGAAATTTTGCATTAACTGTAAAATTATTCCAAGAGAGAGTTTGACAACACAACATAGAGTGCTCGTCATGGATTTTCGCGTTGAGCAAAAGTTGAGGAAAAGACATTATACGAAGAACCCAAGGACGAGGTGGTGGCGGATGAAAGGTGAGGAACAAAGAAACTTCCTAAGACGGGTAGGAGAAGAGGCAAAGTGGGATGGGAATGGAAGCGCGGAAGAGATGTGGAGGGAGATGACAGAAGTTATTAGAAGAACAACAAAAGAAAGTTTTGGTGAATCTAAAGAAATAGGACCAAGAGACAAGAAGTCCTGGTGGTGGAATGCGAGTATACAAGAAAAGATAAAGATAAAAAGGGAATGCTTTAAAGAGTGGTCTTTATGCCGCAATGCAGATAATTGGGAAAAATATAAGGCGGCTAAAAAAGAGACAAAAGTGGCTGTAAGTGAAGCAAAAACAAGAGCATATGAGGGTCTCTACCAGTCTTTGGGCACGAAAGAAGGAGAAAAAGGTATATATAGAATCGCAAAGAGTCGGGAAAGAAGAACGAGAGATTTGGATCAGGTTAAGTGCATAAAGGATAAGGATGGAGAGGTGTTGGCTCAAGAGGAGAAGATTAATGAAAGGTGGAAGAGATACTTCTACGAGTTATTTAATGCGGGATAGAAGACTCTTCTGAGCCTTGGTCGATTATGCACAAGGGAAGAAGATCAAAACTTTGACTACTATCGAAGGATTCGAGACTTCGAGGTAAAAGAGGCTTTAAAACAGATGAAAAATGGCAGGACAGTAGGACCTGATAATATCCCGATTGAGGTTTGGAAAGGTCTTGGAGAAAAAGGCATCAACTGGTTAACCAAGCTTTTTAATGAGATTTTAAGGTCAAAGAAGATGCCTAATGAGTGGAGAAATAGCACCTTAATACCTATCTACAAGAATAAGGGGGATATACAAAGTTGCGGAAACTATAGAGGGATTAAGATTATGAGTCATACTATAAAGTTATGGGAAAAGGGTGATAGAACGGAGGTTGAGAAAAGAGACACAAGTAACAGAGAATCAATTTGGATTTATGCCAGGAAGATCTACCACTGAAGCGATATACCTATTAAGAAGGATGATGGAGAGGTATCGTAGTAGTAAAAGGGACCTACATATGGTGTTTATTGATTTGGAAAAAACGTATGATAGGGTACCAAGGGAGGTCTTATGGAAGATTTTAGAAAATAGGAGAGTAAGGATCACATATATTCGGGCAATTAAAGACATGTATGATGGGGTCACAACTAGTGTGAAGACTCAAGGTAGTGTGACGGAAGAATTCCCTATTAGTATAGGATTACACCAGGGATCATCCTTAAGCCCATACCTTTTCACATTAGTCCTGGAAGTACTCACAGAGCACATCCAAGAGCCTGTGCCATGGTGCATGCTTTTTGCCGATGATATCGTCCTTATGGAGAGTCAAGGGAAGACCTAAATAAGAAGTTGGAGTTATGGAGAGAAGTTTTAGAAGTGTATGGTCTGCGCATAAGCCGTAGCAAGACGGAATATATGGAATGTAAGTTCAGTCTGAGAAGGGAAAACCCCAATATAGAGGTGAAGATTGGAGAAAACATCCTAGAAAAAGTTAAAAGTTTTAAGTATCTTGGGTGCATCATACAGGATAATGAAAAGATTGAACAGGATGTAAATCATAGGATCCAAGTAGGTTTGTCAAAATGGCGGAGTGCATCTGGTTTTATATGCGACAAAAAAGTGCCTTTAAAACTTAAAGGTAAATTCTATCGCACCGCTATAAGACCGGCTATGCTGTATGGTACGGAGTGTTGGGCGGCTAAAAGGGATCACGGACATAAGCTGAGTGTGGCAGAGATGAAAATGTTGAGATAGATGAGTGGTCATACGCGATTGGATAAAATAAGAATGAAGATATAAGGGAGAGAGTTGAAGTAGCACCCATTGTGGAAAAGATGGTTGAATCGCGTCTCAGGTGGTTTGGACATGTGAGAAGAAGACCGATAGAATATCCAATTAAAAGGGTGGATGAGATGGAAAATAGACAAAAGGCGAAAGGCAGAAAAAGACCTAAGTCCATGAAGTGGTCAAACGAGATCTACATGTAAACGGTCTCTCTGTAGACATGATACATGATAGAACACAATGGCGTCGTTTGATTCATGTAGCCGACCCCACATAGTGGAACTTTGTTGTTGTTGACAAAATTACTCAATATTTCAACAAAACTACATACAAAATTATTGAATTATCTTCCCAACACCGTTGTCAAAATTGAAATAATTCAAGAAATTTACATCTTTAGTAGTTAAAAAATGTTTTGAAATTTTCAACAGTCAAATCTTATAGTGATTCCTCTCAACCACTGCAAAGTATTTGTTTGATTTAAATTTTACGAGCATCATTGATGATTTCCTCGTCATTCCATCCGAATGAAGGTTCTAAGCCAGAATCTTGCTATTGAACATTTTCATATATGCTTTTTCAATTTAGCAGGGAACTCACGCAGATTCCCAATCATAAACTTTCAAGTTATAGTGTTCTGCCAACCTTGTTAATTGTCATCCGAATTTCTCAAGATTCAAGTAAATGAAACCAATTCACTCGTTGAACTTAAAAACGAGATAAATTTCATAACAAAATCAACTAAATATGAACGAACTAACAGTCAATATAAAGTAAAAAAAAAAATTAAAAGCACCAACACAGCAGAATTACTAACTCCTTCAGCTTAACATTTCATATAGAATACATAACATCAAGATTCCAAAACCAAAATAAAAAAAAAAAACAATCATTTCCATTTCCTCTAGATCCAACACTAAACTTCATCGAGCTCACTAATCCATGAAACATTTACAAGCACGAGGAAATACTAAACCCTAAATTGAATCAACCACCGAAACCGTAGAGAGTCCTTCCCTGCCTCTTGAGGGCATAAACGACATCCATGGCAGTAACGGTTTTGCGGCGAGCGTGCTCGGTGTAGGTAACGGCATCGCGAATGACGTTCTCCAAGAAGATCTTGAGGACGCCACGTGTCTCCTCATAGATGAGACCGCTGATCCTCTTGACGCCTCCCCTGCGAGCCAAACGGCGAATGGCGGGTTTCGTGATTCCTTGAATGTTATCACGAAGCACCTTTCTGTGCCTCTTCGCTCCTCCCTTTCCCAATCCCTTTCCTCCCTTTCCACGACCTGACATTTTCAAAACACTCAAGAGATTTTTCTTTTTTGGCAAGAATATATTTGAATGTTGTTTGGGGTTTCGATGGCGCTGTTTCTTGAGTTGTTTCTGTTACTTGTTATATATACATAGATTATAGAGGAGTTGAGACGCAAGTAAGATTTGTGTTTTGAGTCTCGAAATGGAAAGAGAGGATTCATGACCGTTGGATGTGGGAAAAATGGACGCCGTGAGATTGTAATCCGTGTCGTGTGGTTGAAGAAATTATTAGTCGTTGATTATGTTTTATCAACGGTGGATGGTCCTTCGGGTTGTGATGTTTTGGATAGTTCATTTTTTGGGGATCAGTGACGTGCCGACGTACTTTCATTTTAAGCTGGCTGCAGCTAGGCTAGCAAGCGCATCAATTAGGCTTCATTTGGTAAAACTTCTTGAATAAGTGCTTGTATGTATTTAACAGAAAAATTTAAAAATTAATAATTTTTAATATTTTTCATTATTATTTAATCAATATAAATATTAAATTGTTTTTTACAAATAAATTTTATAAATTTATATGTATAAATTATATATTTTTGTGTGTAAAATTTTTATAATTGAAAAGGACAAATCAATCTTTGAATATTTTGTTTCGCAGACATTTAAATTTCTGAGGATGTAAAAATACATTTAAGTCCTCAACCTCTTTAAAATTTGAACACATCGATTTTTGAGTCTAATTTGTCCCATTTTAAAAATTTTCTTACGTGTGCATCTGTATCAATCAGGTCAATACAATGGGAGTCATGTTTGATTTTTCTGATAGGCCTGACAGGTCCAAGTGAACATGATGAAAGATCGATATGTCCAGATTTTGAAAAGGTTAGGAATTTAAAAGTATTTTTAAATCCTTTAGAACTTAAATGTCTGTGGTTCAAAAGATTAAGAATCTAATTGTCTGTTTCTCTTTTTATAAATATATATATATGCAAATTATTGTTAGGTAAGTACTAATAAAAATAATAATATTTATTAGTCATATAGTATTACTCTTTTTTTAAAGTATAAATTCTTCATTTTGTATTTAGTAAATCTAAAAGACCATGTATTTGTGTTTATAGTTTTTAAAAAATAAGATATTTTTTAAAGTATCTAACGTAAAAATTTTTAAAATTGACTTGTGCGATCAAAATTAAAAAAGTCTAGTATAACCTTATATATTAATTAAATTTTAAATTTTTCATTATAGTTTATTGTAGAGTTTGAATATTTTAAATATATTATACTTCCTCATAAATAATTTTACATATTTTTAATAACTTCAAGTTTAAATGTTATTTTAGACATTAAATATTTTGTGTAGTTCACAGTATTTCTTAGTCTGACAGGTCAACGATTAATCCATCGCGGATTTAAGCTTTATTTAAATGTTTGAATTTTACCTAAACTAATTTAATTATTTTTGTTTCAAACACTAGAATTGAACTAAGGAGTTTTCAAACAATATAATAATCAAATGTAATAAATTCAATAATATATTTGATCTACTTAATTCTTTTAGTTTAGTTATTTTAATATAATAATTCAATAATATATTTTATCCTATATTTTTAAATATTGATGACTAACTAATAATAAAAAATAATAAATTCTAATAGTCATCTATCATTCTTCCTATGAAAAATGTGTTGGACAAAGAAATTTGTGATAAAACTGTTGTGATATAGATGTCTATGGACACCTAAATTTTTTAAGGTTGAGACACTCCTGTTATCAAAGAGAGATTGCATTTAATGGAGTTTGAAAAGAATGTCCATTGTGAGGTAAGACACTCAACCATATATAAAATACTCCTCTCTTTCTTTTTATATATATGTTGCAACATACAATTAGTGAATAATAATAATATTGGTGACTATTAATATTATAATTTTTTATTCATACTTCTTTATTTTATATTTATTTTTTTATTATTTATTTATTTTATAACACGTTATCAGCATGAAACTCTGATCAAAATTTAGGAAGACTCAAGTAATAAATTTTTATTATGTCAAAACCCTCTCATCTTAAATTTAATATTCTTGATATATCTAACAATAATTACTTGTCATAGATATTAGATCTTGATTCAATGCATATTGGAGATACCATTAAGGTTGAAATAAGCATCCTATAAGGATAAAAGTAAAGCCATGATCTTCATTTGTTGTCATCGTGACGAAAAATTGAAAAATGAATATCTCACACTAAAAGATCCTGCAGATTTGTGGAAGAATCTTAAAGAAATGTATAATTATCAAAAGACAGTGATGTTTTCCTAAGTCCGATATAAGTGGACACACTTGCGTCTACAAGTTTTTAAATCCACAAATGAATACAATTCAACAATGTTTCGAATTATAAGGAATTGCTTTTAAGAAATCATAAAGCGCGCCAGCTGGCGTTGCTCTATTTCCTGAAACAAATGTGGTAAATTATAACCCCAAATGCAGTAAATGGCAACGGTTTGATAGAAAAAAAATTATGGAAGGAAGAAAAATTATGTTCGCAAGAAAGAATCTCACTAGAAGTGGAATAAAGAAAAAAATAATGGACAAAATAAATCAATAGAAGATAAATATTTTCGTTGTGGTAGAAAGAGTCATTAGTCACGTACTTATCGTACTTAAAGACATTTAGTTGATCTTTATCAAGTATCCTTGAAAAAAGATAACAAAAGAAACGAGACAAATTTTGCTTCAAATGAAGTATCTAATTTTTTTTTATGATACTGAAAAAATATTGGTAATTTAATCAATGATGGAAAAAGTTTAATATTTGATTTCATTAAGTACTTATGTAAATAAATAATTTTAGAAATTTCTTGTTAAATTTTAATTTCTATGCATTTAAATTTTAAATATAATATATATAAATAATATTTAATAAAATATTAATGTTTATGTTTAAGAATTTTAAAATTATTAAACGTGTCAAATTTTATAATAATAATAATAATAATAATAATAATAGTAGTAGTAAAATTTTTAGTATATGATACTATTTTTATGTACAGTTCTTTATAGAAAATAATTTCAACCAGGAATACAATATTATTACGCATGTACTTTTTACTCATTTTATAATTATTTACTTTTGAAGAAAACAACAAGGACAGGTAATGAAGATGTTTGTCTTGTGGATAATGCAAGTTCACATACTATTCTCAAAAGTAATATATATTTTACATTTTTTACTCATTTTGTACCAAAAGAATAATGTATTAATACTATTGTTAGTTTAGGTAATGTGATAGAAGACTTCAGAAGAGTAATAATTTTATTTTCTGGAGGAACAAAATTTATAATAAATAATGCACTATTGTCTATTAAGTCTCTAAGAAATTTGTTAAATTTTAAAGATATTCACCCAAATGAATATCATATTGAAACAGTGAAAGAAAAATCATAACTACTTATGTATCACAACTCATGATTTAATTAAAAATGTTATATTAAAAAAATTATCCTCACGTTTTTTTAGTTATATTATATTAAAATAAGTGCAATTGAATCACATGCCATTGTAAATCAGAAGTTTACTAGTTCAAATGAATTCATAATTTAGTATGATCGATTGGGGTATCCTAAAATAACCATGATGCGAAAAATTATTGAAATTTTTTATGGATATTCACTAAAGAACCAGAAAATTCTTAAATTTTGCGAATTTTGTTGTACTACATGTTCTCATGAAAATATAATTTTAAGGTCATTGCCAATAAAGATTGGATTTTAGTCTCTTGAATTTCTAGAAAAGATTCAAGACCATATATGTGAACCTATTCATCCACCATGCATATCTTTTAGATATTTTATGGTCCTATTAGACGCATCTTCGAGATTACTTATGTGCTTATTGTCTTCTCGCAACTTGACATTTACGAGATTATTTGCTCAAATTATTCGATTAAAAGCACAGGTTCTAAAAAATCTAATCAAAACAATTTATTTTGATAATGCTGGAATTCGCCTCTCAAACTTTCGATGCTTATTGTATGGTCAATGGTATAAGTGTTGAACATCCAGTAGCTCATGTTCATACAGAAAATGGACTAGCAAAATTACTTATTAAACAACTACAATTCATTGCTAGACTCTTACTTATGAGATCAAATCTCCCAACCTCTGCTCGGGAGCATACCATTTTATATGCTGCAACACTTATTCACTTAAGGTCAACAAGTTACCATCAGTTTTCTCTTCTGTAGTTAATTTTTGACCAGCAGTCAAATGTTTCCATTTGAGAATATTTGGTGTGTGATATATGTTCTAATTGCTCCACATTCTTACACTAAAATGAGACTCCAAAGAAAATTAAAGATTTATGTGGGATATGATTCTTCCTCTATACTGAAGTATATTGAGATACAAACAGAAAAATGTGTTTAAATCTCGATTTACAAATTGTCATTTTAATGAATTAATATTTCTAACATTGGGAAAGAGAATAAGCCACTTGAGAAAGAACTTAATTGAAATGCATCATCGTTAATGCATCTAGACCTACGATCAGGACAATGTGAGATAGAAGTTTAAAAGATTATACATTTATAAAGAATAGCAAATAAAATTTCTAATGCATTTTCTGGTACGAAAATGATAACTAAATTCTATATACCAATTGAAAATATCCCAATTCAAATTGATGTCCCAGTCAAAAATGTTCACCGAAACAAATTCACGTTAGAAAGCGTAGTAGGCCTGTCAATTTAAAAGACAAATATCCTCAAAAAATTAGGTAAATACTATTCCTGTTGAAAAAGATAAAGACATAGTAAAGACCCCTACAATTGTCCAAAATTCTAATATAATTTAAACACAAAAGAGGTTCAGGTACCTGAAAATTATGAAAATTGTGAAAATGACGAGATCTCAATAAATTATGTCTTTACAAGAGAAAAATAGAAGCAAAATAAAATAATTGTCAATGAAATATTTACATATAATGTGGCTAGGGGCGGAGCTAGATAAAATATTAAAAGGGGCAGAAAATATTTACATAATAAAATAAGACTAAAATAAAATTTTAAGGAAGCTAAACTGAAATTTACATATAATTTACATGTAAAAAAATAAAATTAGGTGGCCATTGTTCCCTTTTTCACTATGTGACTCCGCCCCTGAATGTGGCATTACACATCATACATGAAAGTAAGGATCTTGAGAAAAAAATAGTTGAAGAATGTCAACAAAGAAATGATTGACCAAAATGGAAAGAAGTTATGAAGGCTGAGTTAGACTCACTTGCAAAACATGACGCCTTTTAGACCTGTAGTCCGTACACTAGAAGATGCAAGACCCGTTGGATACATGAGTATTTATGAGAAAAACGAGGTTGTACGCTACAAATCTCAACTTATGACATAAAAGTTTTCACAAAGATTCGGTATATATTATAAAGAAATATATTTTCTTGTAGCAGATGCAATAACATTGCGTTATTTAATCCGTTTATCTGCATACCATAAACTACATATGCATCTAATGAATGTGGTGGCATCTTATCTATACAGGTCATTAGATCCTAATATTTATATGAAAATTACGAAACAACTAAAGATATCTAAACCATCAAATAAATATTCGTAGAGGTTATACTCAATCAAATTGTAAATATCTTTATATGGTCTAAAACAATCTGGACGAATGTGGTATAATTGTCTTACTGAGTATCTGGTAAAAAACGGATTCAAGAATGATGACATCTGCCCATGTATTTTCATAAAGAAATCTGCATATGAATTCATTATAATTACTGTGTATGTTGATGATTTAAATATCATTGGGACCCCTTAAAAGATTCCAAAATTATAAAAGTTCTAAAAGAAAAGTTTGAGATGAAAGATCTTGAAAAGACTAAATTTTGTTTTGGTCTGTAGATCGAGCATACAAATAATGAGATTTTTATTTATCAAATAACATACACAGAAAAGATCTTGAATATATTTATATGGATAAGTCACACCCATTAAGTACCCCAATGATCGTAAGGTCTTTGGATTTAGAAAAGGATACATTACATCCTAAAGAATAAAATGAAGATATTTTTTATTCTGACATACCATATCTCAGTGGTATTGGAGTACTAATGTATTTTGCTAATAATACACGTCCTGACATATCATTTGTCGTGAATTTATTTGTAAGGTATAGTTTCTCTCCAACTAAAAGATATTGGAATGGAATCAAATAAATCTTTCGATATCTTCATGGAATAGTTGATATGGGACTGTTTCATCCATATGAATCCAAGTCACAATTTGTTGGCTATGCAAATGCAGGATACTTGTTTAATCTACACAAAAGAAGATCTCAAACAAAATACATATTCACATATGGTGATACAGCTATATCATAGAGGTTCATGAAACAGACTATAGCAGCAATATCCTCTAATCATACTGAAATACTAGCGATACATAAAGCAAGTCGCGAGTGTTTTTGACTCAAAAGTTTAATCCAATATATTCTATCATCATGTGGACTGATTAATAGAAAAATATTTCCAACTATTCTGTTTGAATATAATACAACATGCATTACTCAACTTAAGGGTAGATACATCAAATATGATAGAACAAAATATATTTTTTCCAAATTCTTCTTTACTCATGACCTTCAAAATTAAAGAATAATTGATATCCAACAGATCTGTTCAAGCGATTTTCTGGCAAATTTATTTACAAAGTCACTTCCAAAATTCTCATTTAAAAGATTAGTACATCAAATTGAGATGCGTCGATTTTAAAATAATAAATAATGTTGACAAGAAGAGGAGATTTTACTTTTTCCTTTATAAAGTTTTTGTCCCTATTAAATTTTTGTTGATAAATTTTTTAACGAAGTAGTCTTATCACAAAGAATATTATATTTTATTATTATTTTTTTATTAAATTTTTTATAAAATTTTAATGAAGAATAATCTTAAATAAACATTTAAAAGAGAGTGTTGTAATATGAATGTTTATAGCCAGCCGAGATTTTTAAAGTTAAGAAACTCATATTATCAAAAAAGATTGTATTTAATAAGATTTAAAAAGAATGTTCATTGTGAATGTATAAATAGAATAATGTAATCTTACACAAGACACACAACAATAATATATATAAAACACTTCTCTCTTTTTATATATATAAGCTATAAGCTATAACATATCCTCATGAATATATATATATATATATATATATATATATATATATATATATATATATATATATATATATATATATAAATTATCTCTATTATATTAAGATAATAATATTAATAAATATTAATTTTAAAATATTTTATTTATATATATATTTTTATATTTTATTTCTCCTCCTGATAATTTGTTTTACAACAAAAACCTCCCCGTATCGCCAAGATATTTTTTTAGCCTTTTTTATTTTCAATTTTACCATTACTGGTAGGATTGTAAGAGGGCGAAGACTAGAAACTAGAAAGCATTTTGATGCGAGTTCTAATTCCCCTTTTTTAACAGTTGCGCAAGCTGCTACAGCATAGTTGTGAAGAACCTTCTCTTTAAACACAATTCAGATTCATAACCCACCCGTTCTCTCTCTCTCTCTCTCTCAAACGATAAACAATCAGGTTCGTCCTTATATTTCCGATCTTTTATTTAGGTTAAAGAATAGATGCTCTTGAAGAAGATGAATTTATCATCAACGTACTGTTGTATGCATGTATTTGAAGTGATATAGAATTAATATATGGATTCATGTATTACAAATACAGCTTAAATAGGTAGAGATGTAACAGAATCAGTTGAAGGCAAAACAGATTCTGTTACTCTTAACAGAACAATATCAGAAAATTCCATAACTATATTTTATTAGTTACATCAGTTATAGTTGATTAATTTCATGCCTCACTTTATAGGTCTTATAATCGTTTTTCTTTTCTGCATTTCCATGCGTGCAATGTTATTCTTCTCCACTTTCTGGTGTTTCTGTTAATTCCGTGTATATAATTTCTTAGAACAGTTTCATTGAACTAAGATTTGTACTTACTTTCACACATACAGAAGCCATTTTTATTCTTAGCTTTTGTTCTTGTGAGATTTTAGTGTAATTGCAAAGTATAGCTTCTTGTAGTTGTATCATTGATGAAGGAGAACTTCTTTCTACAACATCCTTTAGTCTGGTGTTACTTTTTTCATAGTGTTGGGAATGAGGTGTGTCAACTGCATTTCCAATACGAATCTCAAAATCACGATTATGCTTCTGGCCTTCTGTTTGAGGTTGTATTCAAGGGGAATAATTTGTTACCCTTCTCATTTGGTGTGCCCAAGTTTTGTGAAGGGTAGACTTTTTGCTGTTGTTCTTTTGATTCATTCTTTCCGGGAATACTATAGTTTTCCACATTTCATGGCATGAGGAGAACAAGTTCTTTTGTTGCTACAATCTAGTGCAACGTTTTATTCTTGTTGACAGACAGTGGTCATAGAGTATTAAACGTCTGTTCCACATTAACTTGTGGAGGTTGACTTTTCCTTCTTAAGCTGTTTTAGTTGGCATCCTGCTGTCATCATGAACGTTTTTACTGTCAAATATACTTGGCTATATATGGAGGAACAACCTCTGCAGCTACAAAAGTCCATGCGAGATTATTGGTTGCTGCCATTGCAGGGTAGTAGGTTATGTAGGGCTATGAAAATTGGTGATAAAACACACCAGTTTAACTAGGCACTTATAAGTTTCTGGCTTAGAGTCACTTTAGTGCTACATGCTTTTGCAATTCATTGCTAAAATGAAAGGAAAGAAGACTTGATCACATGAAAGATGTAATTGATATGTCATTATGTCTGTCAAAGTATTGGAACTAGAAAAACAAAAAATATGAGAAACTCAATAACATCGAGTTGTAACAAGCTAAAAATTTCAATTAAAGGAATCTCAATCCAGGAAGAAAGACTCAATAAATGATGCCAAAGTGCTAAACAAGACCTGAAAAGTTGTCATGGCATAAAGAAATTTCCGGGCTTTAAATATCTCAACAAAGCACTCACAATGAGAATCTAGACATTCCCTTGTGTAAGGAGAATCTAGACGTTAAGAATATGAATATCTCCTTACACAATGGAAGTCATCAGTATTTTATATGTATTGTGAGTTATACAAAGTATTGCTGTATATATCAGCAGTCATTGAAAAAAGGTATGGTGTTTTATTTTTGCAGATTTGCTTCTCTCTTGCCGATGATGTTTTTGCAAATTTGCCTTACATGTGAAAAGTGACTGGATAAGGGGATGAACACAAAGCTTGATGTAGCATCTGCTGCCGAAAGTCCCAAGATGTCTGCAGCACCTTCTAGTGGCCAAAAGCTCTCTTTATTTGCTGCAAAATCTGGTTTTGTCATCCCCAAAAACAAATTATCAGGTTCACTGGTTCCTGTTTTCCGAGGGACTAAAAAGGATGGGGTCACTGGAGCTATCAATGAAGAAACTTCAAAACAAATTGTGAGGAAAACAAAATGGGGACCGGATCTGGCACAGGATGCAGCTGTGAAGAAGGCAAAGGCTTTAGCTTTACAGGTATTTTCTGAATCCTTTCAAATGATACTCGATTATTATTTCAACCATTATATATAATAGTGTCAATTTAAGTGAATTTACACCACCCGTAACTTTTTACAAGATATATATTTTATCGAATTCAACTATTGAATTACAATTACATATAATGAAAATCATGTGGACTAAATTTCACCGGAATTGGACATCAGTAAGCATGTAATTGATGAACCTTTTGTTTATGCATATTTTGAGCAAATATATTATGTTGGTTTTCAAGTATATAAAAGGTATATCTAACGATTTTGGATTTTGATGGATTTTTTAGAGATGATCTATAACATATAAGCTTCTAATTCAATGCTTGTTACACGAACAAAAGTTATTAAACAGTGTAATATTTAGTTAAATAATTGATGCCGGTGTCAATTAATCCTAACTCTCTCTCTCTCTCTCTCTCTCTCTCTCTCTCTCTCACACACACACACACACACACACACATATTTCCTTTGTGGGAAATTCCCACCTATTAGTTGTTGATTTCCTTGAGAGTATTCTATTTTAAGATTAAGGTTTCTTATTTATATATAGATTGAATGACTATGGATTACCTTACCTCTCTTTATGGGTGTCTGTGAGACTTATCCTCACTTAAAATATTCAAACTGCTTCTCTGCATATGTGCTTTCCATAGGCTTGATCGCTGAGTTTTAGTAGCTTGAGATATGTTTAAATATTTTAGATGTATTACCATTGGACTGATATATTAGTAAACAAGTAGCATTGCCCCTCTTTGGGGTGGTACAAATCATTCTTAGCTAGGTACTGTTACAATTCCCTTGTAATTTGGCTGCCATTTTGTTTGCATCCATGCAAGTATTTTGCATCCATGCAAGTATTTTGCATACGAAGCTCTTGTCTAATGTGTCAAACAAGTGATATGGCTGTGTCTTTTGTACACATTCTATAGATTCGAGTAGATCAAATTACAAAGCAATTGGACTCGGAAAGACTGGAGGTCGGGAGTCCTCAGAACTCATCACTACGGTCACAATATCGAGATCAAAGCAACTATGACCCAGCAATTAATAGCAAGGTTGGCCCAAATTGACCCTATTCCTAGTAATTATTTTGTCTATTATTTTTCCAATATTCTGTTTATTCTAAAATAAACACTGATGTTAGTTTTCCTTATTTTTCCAATATTCTGTTTTTCTTATTTTTCCAATATGGTACTAAGAAGTCAGAAATGCTCGAATTTGAAAAGCGGGAAGCAATAGGTTAGTTTTCCTTCTCGTATCCTTTTTCTTTCTCTCCTTTAACTCTCATTTGTTGCTCTTTCCATAATAATTGTGATTTTGATCATCTCCAGGTGAAATACTAAAACTAGATCCTAATTACAAGCCTCCTCCTGGTTTTAAGCCATTGTTGAAAGAGGCCAGCATTTCTTTGCCTGTAAGTATCGATTATGAAATTGTGAAATTCTGCTAGAAAGTACCATTTGAATTCCATTCTTAACTTGTTATATTTAAGGAAAAGATAGATTCATTTCTTAATTTATAACACTGCACTATGAGTTGCTACTAGCCGACCATAAAACATATTTATTAATTCATGGGCGTTACTCCATCTTTTTCTTGAATCTTGATTTTGTCCATGTGTGTATATCTATCTCAGCATCCTCATCTCAACCACACTAATCTTGTGTTCATGTTCACCCTTTGCCGCCCAACCCTGTGTTTCATACAACATTGTTGGTCTAATGGCGGTACAGTGAAATTTGCACTTAAGTTTTAAAGTACTTTTTTGCTACATGTAAAACCAGAAGCTTTCCGCCATTTTGGCCAACTTACTTGGATCCTGTGATTTACATCATCCTTTATTTTTCCATTATCCTAAATAATACAATCTAGATACTTAAATTGTTTTACTTGTGGTGTTATATTTTCTTCCGTTTCATTTTTTTGTTAACATTTTCCCTTCCTATATGAACTTACACTCTATATACTCTGTCTTAATATGACTTATGCGCAAACCATATACTTCCTTGAATACAGAAACACTTAGATGATTGTCACTCTTACTAAAATACAAAACAAGACTTTAGCTTTAGTAGTATTTTGAAAATACATATCTGGAGCTCTAGTAGGAACTTCTAGGTCCAAAATTACATTTAGTTGATTTCAAACTTTTGTTGCCAAATTTGTCTCCTTCAAATCCTTCTAGATAAATCATCCCACCATCAATGTCCTATTAGCAATCTCTAATCCAAGCTTTAAGGACGACTTTTATCCTTGTGGAAGCTTGTTCTCACACCTCCAAACAACTCAAGAAACAGCCCAGACCATCCCTCTTCTGGTCTTTTCTCTCTAGAGCACAATTTCTTTTTGGTTTAGTTTTTTCACTTGAGTCTTACTCATGGATGCGAAAGCTATAGGTAAGCAAAAGTTTTCTTGACAAAATGAGTAAATGATGGAGCAAAAGTTTTCTCGACAAAATGACGGAGAAGATGAGGCAAAATTATGAAAGTAGTGTGGTGAAGGCCTTCTGCCAAAAGGGATAGAAAATGGGAATCAATTCCTTGATTCTTGTCCCATTGATTTTCTTGAGATCTTGAAGGGGGAAAAACAATTGTGAAATGAGAGTAGAAAGAAAAGGAATGTGTTAAGCACCTAAAGAAAGTGGAGAACCACACCTTAAAAGTTAGTTGTTAAGGAGGAAGAATCACTCTCCTTAAATACAACATCAAGCATTTCATACTATTCGATGTGGGACTTTGAACACCCCAAAATACCCAAGTCTCTAACAATACACCAGCCCTAGAGAGCCGATGTATAAGGTGGCTTCACTTTGCTGACACTGACCCAGCGGTAGCCACTTGGCTACTGGCTATCAGTATTTGGTATTTACGTTATTATTCAATATTTATCTTAATCCAACCTATACATAGTGCTTTCTGTGCCGTCGATAACTTATGCACTGATACCATTGTTAAGTACCTATGAAAATGGGGAACATACTTTAAAAGTTAGCTGTTAAGGTGGAAGAACCACTCTGCTTAAATACAACATCAAGCATCCCATACCTCTGGTTGTGGGACTTCAGGCACCCCATCATATCCAAATCCATATCAGAATGCCATTTTCTTCATGAAAGGTGAAAGGTGTGGTGATGACGCTAAGGGTGGTGTGGGTTTTGTCTCATTCCATCTATTTACTAACTCAACATGTGAATCCTATCCACATTAAATTTTTTAGAAGCATACTTAATTATTCCATAACATTATTCCCATTACTAAAAAGGGAGAATGTGTACTTGAGATTATAATTCAATATATATAGATTTTTTGCCCCTTTCAAAGTATAAGATGTATCGGATCCGAGTTCCACAAATGAGTGTCGTTAAAACTCCGCATAGGTTGCAATATATTTAGAGCATTAACATAGCTCTGTTTAGAGTAAGAATGTAAAATGACACAATAGCTTGTGCTTCTGATATGTTAATGCTAGGATTTGGCATACTTTTGTTGTAATTTAATTTCTGTGATGTTCTACCATTGTCTTTTAAAATAATATATCTTTAACTCTAAACCTGATACCTGGCATGCAGTTGTATATAACTCATATCAAAGAACACAATGATTGCTCATGTGCGATGCCATTATTACAGGTCCTAGAGTATCCTGGGTACAATTTTATTGGTCTTATATATGGGCCTGAAGGTGATAATCAAAAGCAACTCGAAAAGGTAAGGTCCATCATATTGGTATCTACATCTGATGATCGGAATTCGACAAGCGGTTGTCCTGATTGTGATTACCATTAAATTCTGCTTCCTTATATTTTATTTGAAATTTATTCATCTAATTCATGCATATCAGGAAACTGGTGCCAAGATTAAAGTACATGGAACCAAAGCAGACACTGGAGAGAAAGTACGTTCCTTAATAATATTAAGGTGCTTTTGTTCTGCATGAATCATTTTGAAGTACTTCTTCAATATGATTTTATCTGGAAACAACTATAATCAGTCTTGAAATTGCCTCCATTGATTAATTGTTTCATTTTTAGGGTGAAATTAAGCCAGGAACTGATATCACATGCAGTTACAAAGAGATGCATGTCAATATATCAGCTGATAGTTTTGATAAAGTGGATGCAGCAGTGTCCATCATTGAACTACTAATTTCCTCTGTAGCTGTGAGTGTTGGCATTTTATGCAATGGACATGTTTATTATTTACAGCGAGTTCAGTTATACTGATGCTATTTCAGTTATTTAATGTAACTGTTGCTATCTTCTATTCAGGGGAATTTAGTTTCTGGTTCCACACCCTCTGTATCTGGGGATGGCACTAATGTTCTGAGTCAAACCCAAGATGGGCTACCTTCTGGTCCAGTCTCTATGGGTCTGGAAAATCAGGCTGCAGCACAAGCAATAGCTGGCACACAAATGCATGGAAATCACCTTCAATACTCCAGTCCATGGTTTTCGGCAGTTCCGTCTCATAACCCTGTAATTGCTTCTGATAATATGCCCCCACAAAATCCATCAGATCTTGCTAGAACTCCCAATTTTCAGTCACAAACAATGAATCCTTCAAACATGCCTTCAGCCTTTGGTTTTCAACCTGTACCTTTCGCTGGATTCCACCTGGCTATTCCAAATCAACAATCTTCTGTGCAAGGACTACCTCCTAGACAGATTTTACAGCATTCACAGATGACAAGTTCCCTGGGTCACGTTGGACCCCCAAGAAATCCATCAATGATATCTGTACAAAATTGTTCCGCTCCTACAAATGTTTCAATGTCATTTCCAGTTACTTTAAGCCAATCGGTACAAGTAGGACAACTCCAGACATCAGGGTCTTCAATGCCTCGGCCTCTATCTGGTATGTCTCCTTTAACGGTGCCTAACCGCCCATTTATCCCTCCCAACAACACTTCTGGACAGAATGGAGTCACTATTAAAATGTCTTCAGATCTGAACAGTATGGGGCCAATGGCTCCACCCCCAAGGCCTCTATCTGTACATCCACAACCTGATGTTGCGTATAGGCCACTACAATCAAATATGTCAATGATGCCTCGACCTGCTGCTTTTCCACCACAGCAATCAGGAACTTCCCCTGGACTGCCATCATCTTTGGGAGCAATGGTTCCCCCAGTACCCGCAACTACTCATTCATCTGCAAACCATTTATCTCGACCTCTTTCATTTCCTTCACCAGGACTGGCTCCTTCAGGTCCATTACCGCAGCAATCAGGAACGCCTAATTCTGCATCTGGAGTTTCCTCTTATCACACCCATGTAAAGCCACCAGTCTTGATGCCCTCAACTTCAGGAAATTTCACTTTTCAATCACAGCGGCCCAGTGCAGATAGTCAAGTGATTTCCGGACCGAACAGTCAAGCTACTATACAGGGTGGTATATTTGGTGCCCCTGATAAAGCTTTTCAAGTCTTTCCAAGGACGCAAGTTCCCAACCAGATGGATCAAACTCAAGCTCATGCATCCGCTGTCCCCTTTGGCGGAAGATCTGGTCTGGTCCCTATTCCACCTAGACAAGCTGCATTCCCATATGCTGGTCAACCTGGTCCTAGATCTCCAGTCCCACAAATGGGTATGAGGAACTTAATTTCTCCTCAAATGCCCAATTTTCCCACTGCTGGTGGTGTACCAAGAAGTGCGCACATCCAGCAAAATTATCCTGCTCCGAGAACATGGGCAGGTATACCCATGCCCCCAAATCATAAATTTGGTAATCCCTCCATTGCTTCTGGTAAGCGGGCATATCCTGCAGACCAGATTTATGATCCTTTTTCACCTACTTCAATTGCACCTCCACGGCAGAAAGGTAATCCTGGAAAATAACACAATTTGTTAGGGCTACAGATTATATTGACAGTGAAAATTTAGGCTGTGTTTGGATTATGTTTGAGACAGAAATACAGATACAATATATCAGAAAACTTGTTTGGTTGCGAAAGAAACAACTTTTCTGTACTTGCTAAAACTGGGGACATAAATATGTCTCGTTATTTCTATCTGAGAGTCAGTATCCGAGCACAGCCTAATTAGGGTGCAGTAGTTGGTGGACAGATCTGATGTTGATTACATTGGTTAGTGAAGGTATAATAGTCGTTATTAATTCCTGAGTAAGAAGATAGATCAAAATCTTAACAGATTGTAACCAATATCATCCTTTTTACTTTATCATTTCCTTCGGATTTTTCCTATCAACTACGTTGCACTAAAGCTCGATTTGATTGGCAGTAACTAAATATTTCATGTGTCGTTCTTCCCTTTTTAGCAATATGTAAAAAACAAATCGAAATAGTCATCCTTTTTGGTCACATCTTAGTAACTAAATCTGTAGTTCAAAAATTGTCCTCATTCATACTTCTGGTTGCTCTTGGAAGGCAGTGCACATATATTTGGTTCCCCAACAGAATTAAAGAAGAAATTTTGGTTCCTTCCCTTTTGCTATTTAATTCATCTTATGTGATTCTTTTGTGCTGCATAATCAACCAGACCATGTTCTTTATGCGTTATGGATCCTTTTTATGTCATCATAGTTTGTTTCTCAGCCATTAACAAAGACAAACTATGACATCTAGGACATAGTTGTTTGTTCTTGTTTGAACTTTAGGCCAAGGACTAATCCGTCACGTACTCAACTCCATTAAGGGTTTGTCGCTAACCATACAAGACGGGATTTAAACTTCCGACATTTGCTTAAGCGGACTAGTGAACTAACTACTAGATCAACCCAACTTGGTTACTAATATTTTGTCAGCCTAAATATCTATAAGTATAAAGCATCGGATAAATTATAATTCTAACACTTAGCAGGCAAATAATAATAATAATAATAATAATAATATGGTTTGGTGAGAAGTGAAATTTCCAAAATTGAATATTATTTCATATTTATAGGAATATGGGGTGAGATTGGTAATTTTTACATTTTGTTGAATTATAATTATATATGAAAAATCAAGGTTTCAGAATAATATATTTGAAATTTAATAAAAAAATTATTATTAGAAAATTAAGATGAGCAACCGATTTAGCTACAAAAAATTGGTTGCTATTAAGAACGGTAATGTTCCATCGGAGACTAATTTAGCGATGGAAAAATTGGCTGTCGAAATTGGTCACTAAGTTTTGGTTGCTAATTAGTGAGTGATTTAGCAACTGAAATATTGGTCGCTATTTAGCGATCGACTACCTCAGCAACAGATTTAACGACGGAAAATTTGGTCACTATATAACAATTTATCTTGTTAGCTATCGATTTAGTGATTGAAAATGTTTGGTATGAGTTTTGTAGCCTTAGTTGAAAATCAGTTGCCAAATCTTAATGACTAACCTCGGTCGCTATTTTAAATTTAGGTTTTAAGGACTATCAAAATTGATTGTTAAATCGGTTGCTAAATTGATTGTTATACTGATAATTTCTTGTTGTGATATTTCATGCGATAGCTATCCAACTATCTATAAATAAAAAAAATCTTCTTCATCATTTTCCCTCTCCACCATAACTTGCATCATGTATAAATAGTAGGGGTGGCAAGCGGGGAAGCCCGCCTCACCCCCCCCCCCGGCGCCCCGTCCCGCCAGAAGCTCGTCCTTTGGAGGGTTGGCCCGCCCCGCCCCGTCTAGTGAGGCGGTTCCAAAATCCTAGCCCGTCCCGCCTAACGGCGGGTTGGCGGGCCGACGGGCTAAGCGCGCCAAATAACCTCTTTTTTTTACTTTTAACTATTAAATAATATATATAAAGGCATAAAAAATTATCTCCTATTTTTTACTTTTAATTATTATAATTTCTAAAAGTATAAACAAATTATAATTTTTATATTCACAAATATTAAAGTCTTTGTAATTATAAATATCTAATAAATATAATTATAAATCAAGTTTTCATCCAAAACATAATTATAAAGATTGTTCCCAAAGCAAAATAAATATAATCCAAAATATAATTATAAATATTGTCTCTAAAACAAAATAAATATAATCCAAAATACTCAATTTTCATATTCATTCTCTTGTAAGTTGGGTTGGGGGAAGTTGGGTTTTGGTAAAAAAAATTGTAAAAATACCCCTTGCTAAAAAAATTCTAAGCCCGGCGAAAAAACCCACCCCGCTAAAGCCCGCGGTTTAAGCGGTGCGGGTTAAGCGAACTTTTACTATTTGACGGTCCCAATTTTTCAATCTAACCCGCTTTTTTGGCGGGTTACGCGGGCCGGTCCGGCGGGTTTAAACCCGTTTGCCACCCCTAATAAATAGGTTCATAAGGCTTGAGACACAATAGAGAGAAAAATAAGAAATAAGAACAAGTATACTTGTGCTATCATAAATAATATATGTGCATGTAAAAGTAAATATATTATTGAGAGTGTAATATAATATCTCAATTATAATGAGATATACATATTAGAGAATATTAATATTAGAATTTTTTATTTCTACTCCTCTATTTCTTTTTACTTAACTATTTATTTTATAACAAATTAATGTATTGATTTATTTAAGGATAAAATATGAGGAAATATGATATGTAGGGGAATGTTAGGTGACCAAGTGGTAACAAAAATGAGAAATCGGTTACTATTGGGTCAAATAAAAAAAAGAGATCGATTATCTAACATTTATCAATTAATAACATACCGTGTGTTTAATTTTAGAGGAAAAAATGTGCACGATAGAGTGTAACAATTAATTAAATAGAAGGAGCTAAATGTAATTATGACAATATTAGACGAAAGAAAAAATGAAAAGAAAGACCACCTACCATTTATTCCTTTTCCTAAATATATAATTTGTGACGCAAACACCAACTATTTGCCGTATGAAGATTGAAGAGAAAAGCTCTGACTTTTTGGGTGTTAGCAGAATTGATGCGATCTTTTAGTTAGTTGAAAAATTAATTATGAGGTTACATAAGAATAAATTAAATACCACACCTAAGGAAGAAAATGAGAACTTTTTATTTTAAATATTGGAGTCGTAGTGGTGTTTTTTTAAAATGTAGACTGTTGGGGTGTTATACTCAAATGTGAAATCGTTTAACTAGAGAAGCAGAAATCAGATCATCTGATTTATTAGAGTTACAGAAATTGGACCGTCCGATTTTTAGAAGTATACAAATCGGATCGTTCGATTTGTAGAGATACAGAAATCAGACCGTCCGATTTGGGTTAAAAAAATTAAAAAATTTAAAGTACGGACCCTCCGATTTGTGTATTTTCCACAATTTTAAAAAACACCAAAAATTACAACATTAAAATATATCATCACTTCTACTTCCATAACAAAAAAAATTAGCCAGAAAAAAGGGGAAAGAAAATGACTAGACAGCAGCATTTAGACCCAACAACTTTCATAGTTCAGTGTAGTTTACTAATAATAGAAAGGCAGAATTAATTTTAGTTTTGAACAACAATTATAGGAATTGAAAAGAAAAAAATTTACAGAAATATATGAGAACGAGATAGACACATACATTAGCCAATCATAGCAAAAACACTAGAAATGGGTAAACTTCTTTATAAGTACATACAAATGTAAGAGGTGGTAAACTTTTTCCATTTGAAGTTTCTTTTTTCCATAGAGAATCCTTCTTGTCCATACTACATTGCTACAAGCTTTTGAAAAATTGAAAGTTCAAATGAGATAGAAGTTAGAAATGAATACAGTTGGTAAAATTACACAAATGACCCCAGTCACATGCCACCTATTTCCCTTGCCACCATCGCTCTTTTCTTGAGCACTTGAGCTTGTTCCATTCTTAGCTCCACCTGTAAGACCATTATTAATCGCAGCTTCTTAGTTTTTTCCAACTTTCAAAACCAAAGTAGAGGGCTTCATTTATGAAAAACACAATAAATAATAATAATAATAACAAGAAAGTCATTCAAATAAAGATATTTAAAATATTTTTTTAAAGATATTTTTAATTACTAAAAAATATTTAAAAAAATAATTTAAATATTTTTATCTGAATGACTCTATTATAATAATAATAATAATAATAATAATAATAATAATAATTACCACTAGAAACTGGGGTGGAAGTGTTGGTTTTGGTGGATTTTCCAAACCCCTCAAACACCTTAGCATCAGGAGAGTTAGGTGGCAAATGCAAAAGATCTGAAAGAATCCAAAACCAATTTATGTGTGGAGCAAAACGGTATATGTATATATTTGGGTGGAAACTCAGGTCGAATCCACTTCACGTGAAATTAATAGTTGAGAATCTTTAAATGATTTGACTAATTTGAGTAAATTTTTATTTAATAGTTCTTAACTATCAATTTCTTCAAGTGAAGTCAATTGCAGTTGAGTTTTCACCATATATTTGATGAGATAGAGAGAGAGACTTACCGACGCACTGGGAAATATTAGATGGTGCATGACAAGAAATAGGAAGTTGAAGAGCGAGGGTGGCATTGATGGTAATGCCAAGGTTAGGATCGTTGCGATCTTTGATGAGGATGCAGATGCATTTCTTGCTCTGATCAAGAACCACTTTGAGGCCACTGCAGCAGTCTATGGTGGGGATCTTGGCTTGTCCACTAACATAAGGGATACAGGGAGCTAGCCCAATCAGTTTCTCTGCACATTCGTCTCTGTCTTTCGCCAAATCACACCTTGCAAAACCAACCAACAGCACTAATATGCTACAACACAATCTTAGATCACTCATCACTGCCATGGAACAATCCTAGTAGCTCTGCCTCTCTGCCCACGCCTCTTTTATGCTTTACTTCTGACTAGTTACATTTTCATTTTATTACGAAAGAAAAAATTTAAGAGCCAATACTTTTATTAAAATCTAATTAGTATTTAACTAATAAAAAGAGTGTGTAATTTTATATTATTAAATATAATTTTATATAATTAAAAATATTAATAATAGTTAATTGATAATTATAAATCATGAAATATATTGTCCTCTAGTATTACTGATGATTATAAAATTATTGTTTTAATTGTCATTTTAAAAGATTTAGCATTTAGATTTAGAATTAGAATTTAAAATTTAAATTTAAAAGAAATAATTGATATTAATTAAAAAAAGTTTACTATCTAATTGATTTTTTTTTACTTATTAAAAATTTGTCTTATTTTACGTGATTTATTCCAAATTTGGTGTAAGAGAACTGAATTATTAAGACAAATTTTACAATTAGACCAAATTTATATTATTAATGTTCAAAGTTTATTATAATATAAATTTGGTCTAATTATAATTATTTATAAATTATTAATGATTTTAATCTTATCTATTAATATTAATTGTTAATGTTAATGATTGACGAACGTATTAGATTAAAAACAATGATACGTATAAAAATGATCCTTTCTTTATTTTTAAGACATGATATTTTATAATTTATATTTTACTGATAAAATACTAAAAAATTACCATCAGATGAATATTTGAAGGAAGGAGAAGAATTCATCTTAAAATTCAACTTTATCATAACTAAAATTTATTATAGAAATTAATTTATAAAATAATATTTTATATCTAAGTCTTTTTATTAAATAAGTCTAATTAAATTAGTCTAATATAACAAAAATCAGTTATAACTAATATTATTCTAAATTTTATTATTTAATTTAATTAAATTTAGTTTATAAAAAAAATTTAAATATATAATATTACTCTCGATCCATATACAAAAATCATATAATATTAAGATCCTAATTAACACTTTTGCTCAAATTAATTCCTTCACAAGATTCTTAATTAAGAATGCGTTTGGTTCTTTTATTCTTTTACAAAAATTACCTTTTTATTTAAAGAAATTAGTTTTTCTTATATTTGTATAAATTTTATTAAATAGTAATACAAAAGGTTGAATTTTCATATTCTTTTTAATTATATTAATAAATATTAAAAAAGCACTTTTTAAATAATTATTAGACCTAAACGCACTTACGCTCCTTAAAATTTCTATTTTTTTATCACAAAAATATTATTTACATATTAAAATTAGTCATTAAAATTAATTATTAATATATTTATGTATAAATATATATTCGATTTAATTTATTTTTAATATATATTTTATATTAATAATCATTGATTTTAATATACATATATTGGTCTTAGTCAGCAAGTAGTTAGTGACTTGGGTCATCATATTTTTTTTTTTTTGGTTAAGGTAAGGGGCCAGAAGCCCAAACAACAAAAGGAACTACACTAAATTAATCATTCTGGGCCAAGAGGTGCCAGTAATATCACTAAGTACCCAAAGATCGCTCCCTGGAGGAGGGGAATTCCATACCATGAGGCTTTGTTCTTGTGCCGCTCCAAGATTGGCGAGAAAATCTGCACAACCGTTTGCTTCGCGATAAACGTGCTCAATCCTAACTTGCCAACCCCTGTCAAGGAGCTCGCTGATCCTGTAGTAGAGGACCGACCCAGAATTCCTCTTCAAGGAAGGGTTTTTGACACTGTTTACTACTGCACTTGAGTCACAATCAAGCCAAATTCTTCTGAACCCCATCGTCCAGGCTATTTCCAGGCCGGTGTATACCCCCCAAAGCTCAGCAAGGTGTGCGGAACAGACACCCAGATTTCTGGAAAAACCCATGATCCATCTTCCTTCACTATTTCTTAGAATACCACCGCATCCCGCCCTCCTTGGATTATCTTTTACTGCCCCATCTGTGTTAATTTTAATCCAATTACTTTGTGGGGGTTGCCACTTGATACTGATAGTCATTCTCCTGTGAGTATTGGTCCCAACGAGATACTTCTCAAAGGCTTTTTGAATGGTGTTAACATAATCCTGAATAAGATTGTACGCTACCACTGGTCTCTTGAAGGATCTTTGGAATATTTCCATATTTCTCCAATTCCAAATCCTCCAACAAGCAACCATATAGATACTAATCCATTCCGCTTGAATCGAGCAACCCCAATCCTTGTTCAAACACTCATGGAACCAATCAGACGTTGGAATGGAAAAGAACTCCAACGCTAACTCGCTTCTAACCAGCTTTTTCCAGATAACCTTTGCCCCCTCGCAATCTCTCAAAACATGCATAGTGTCTTCAACTTGATTTGTGCAATAATGGCAGAGGGGGGAAGTCCCATACCATTTACTCCTTCTGTAGTTAGTGATCAATCTACCATGTATGGCTTGCCACATGAATATTTTTATTCTTTGAGGGCCGTGCCATTTCCAAATCTTCTTCCACACATTGCTGGTACCAATAGGAGGTTGGATAATAGCTTTATAAGCTTCTCTAACTGAGAATCTTCCATCTGAGGAATTCTTCCATGCTCTGCTATCAGGAGGATCTGAGGGTCTAGGGGCAGGGATGGCTTTAATTAAGGGAATGCACTCTGTCTCAATTACAGAGTTGAGCACCTCCAAGTTCCATTCTCCCTCTGAGTTCACATAATTCTGGGCACTTGCATCCATATCTTCAATTTGCACGTTAGGCCTAATATGGTCCGCAAGGCACCCATCCATGTTAAGCCATTTATCCTTCCAAAATTTGGTATTTTTCCCGTTGCCAATTCTGTGAACAATATTCTCCTCAAAGGTTGGCCATACTTGCTGCAAAGCTCTCCAAAGGTTGGAGCATCCCACTGTAGGGTTATGAGGTCTATTAGTGTCCCCATTACAATACTTATACCATAACACCCTCGCCCACAAAGTGTCAGGATCTTCGTTCAAATTCCAACAAATTTTAAACAAGAAGGCTTGATTCATCACTTCCAGCCTTTTGAACCCCAAGCCTCCAGCATCCTTCGGGAGACAGAGGGTTTCCCAACTAATGAGATGCACCCTGCGGTGATTTTCGTCCGAACCCCAAACAAAATTACGTTGAGCTTTCTCCACTTTGCTGCAAATGCCTTTTGGCAATTTGCTGTGTTGCATCGCAAAATTGGCAATCGGGCCAATAGAAGATTGAGCTAGCACTACCCTTCCCGCTATGGACAAGCTTTTCTGCTTCCATCCCTTGAGTTTATTCTTCACCTTGTCTAGAATGTGCCCATAATTTCTCTTGCTATCCCGTCCCTCCACAATATAAGATCCCAAATACCTTCCAATCTCTTTTGTTTCTTTATAGCCTGCCTCTTTAACAATCATTTCTCTACACTCATTATTCACCTTTTTTGAGAAGAAGATTTGTGTTTTCTGGGCATTGATCACTTGACCCGAGGCCTCACAAAAAATTTCAAGACATTTCTTGATGTTACGAATTTGTCCCTGAGAAGCTTCAGCAAACAACATGATGTCATCGGCAAACATCAAGTGGGATATAAGAGGTCCGTTTCTCCCAACACGGAAAGGAATCCACTGCCCCTCATTTACCATGTCCTCAATCAGATGAGACAGCCTATCGATACATATGACAAAGATATATGGTGAAAGAGGGTCACCTTGGCGGATGCCGCAAGTTGGAGAGAAGACATTAGTTTTTTCCCCATTCCACAAAACTTGAAAGCTGGTCGACCTAATGCAATTCATAATGACACTGATAAGCTCTGGAGGTATTGAGTAATCTTGAAGACATCTCTCAATGAAGTTCCAACTAAGTCTATCATAGGCCTTTTCTAGGTCAATTTTGATCGCCATGTGCCCATGCTTAGCTGCTGACTTCCTCATCGAATGGATGATCTCATGTGCGATAATAATGTTATCTTGAATTTTTCTACCCGGGATAAAGCTAGACTGAGCAGGAGATATACGGTTATTCAAGGTGGTTTTGATCCTATTAGCCAAAATCTTTGTTATGGTCTTGTAAGATACATTACAAAGAGAGATTGGGCGAAATTGATTCACAAACTCAGGGTGGTCCACTTTAGGAATGAGAGTCAGGAGAGTGTTATTCACATCCTTGATGCCGCTTGGGTTCCTCCATGAGTCCAATACAAAATTAATGACACTGCTTCCAACTACCTGCCAATTTTCTTTAAAGAATCCTGCCGGGAGTCCATCATCTCCGGGAGCTTTGAGGGATCCCATAGCAAAAATTGCATCCTCAATTTCCTTTTTGTTGACGAATTGACTCAGGTTGTGTATCTCCCCATCTTCCATCGGGGGGTAGAAGGTTGTGGTGTTGATCACACTATTTCTTCTAGGGTATTTGTCCTGGAAAAGGTTTTGGAAATACTGACAAACATGACTTTTTAGAGCTTCGTGGTCTTCCATCCAGACCCCACTATCATCCCTCAGCTTTAAAATCTTGTTCCTCCTCCTCCTAATGATGGTTTTGGTGTGGTAATATCGCGTGTTGCGGTCCCCTTCCACAATCCAGTTCTCCCTCGATTTTTGGAGCCAAAACGTTTGCTCCCTATCAAGAATAGCTTCTAGCTCGCCATTGAGCCTTTCCTCCAAACTATCCAAAAATTCACTCTTCCCATATCTGGGTGAGTTTTGGATGCCTCGAAGCCTGTTCAAGATGGTTCTTTTTTGCTTAAACAGATGCCCAAAATTATCCCGATTCCACAATTTAATTTTTTCCACAAAAGAGCTGATGGCACTAGTCAAATGGTGGTTGCCGAGCCAGGCTTGTCTAATAAAGGGTTGGAAGTCATGGTGTTGCATCCACATAAACTCAAATCTGAATGGTTTTTCCCTAGGGTGATTGTGCGTACCTTTGCATTTAATGAGGATAGGGTGATGATCCGACCTAACCCTTGGCAAAGTATCTACCACCGCTTCCTGGAATCTGAGTCTCCAATCCACATTGCACAAAGCTCTGTCCAGACGTTTGAAAATACGCTCCCCATTTTGCCAAACTGGTCCTCTCCAAGTAAATTTTGTGCCATTAAAACCCAAATCAATAAGACTGCAACGGTCAATCCACTCTGTAAACCTCCTAATTTGAGCTTTATCTGGAGGAGCCCCACCCTTTTTCTCATCTATTCTTCCAATATCATTGAAGTCTCCACAAAGTAACCAGGGGCCTTGGACTGTGTCTGCAATGTCGCTAATGAAGCTCCTAATTTCTCTTCTCTTGGTCTCCTGAGGACTAGCGTATACCACGGTTAGATTCCAATGCTCCATACCATTCTCAATCTGAACGTGCAAGGCTTGGTTATGCCTGCTAATTTCTTGAATGTGAAAATTTGGGTTATTCCACAAAAGCCAGATCCCTCCAGAGAAGCCTTGGGCATCCACCGTCAGATGAAAATTGAAGCCACAATTCTGAATAGATCTCTTTGCTACTTCTCCGCCACACTTGGTCTCCTGAATCGCAACCAAGTCAGGTTTAAATTGCTGAGTATATTCCTTTAATGTTTTTGCAAAGCTTGGGCCAGCAGCCCCTCTAGCATTCCAAGAAAAAATGATCATTAAGACTTATTTTTAAAGAAGCCCAAAGCTTCAAGGATCCAAAATTCAGAGACAAGTTAAACCATGATTGGCCCAACTAGGCCATGTGCACATCGTTCCCCTTCGGGGCTTCTCTTTTTCCCCATTCCACTATTGTCGTAGTCCCTTCGGCCATGACTTCGTCCAGATCCGAGCCCGAAAGGAAAGGTTGCCTTGGGTCTGGGGGTTTTGGATCCATACAAAGGTCCACTTGGGTCTCCAACACCATATGAGTGTCAGATGTCTCTAAAGATTGAGACACATGCGATAAGATTGGGCTGGGGGTAGGGTCAGAAATGGGGGCTATAATATGGGCTTGATGGGTCATGGGCTGTCTTAGGGACAGTTGAGGGGTTGGCTGTGATGAGGCTGGAGTAGCTTGGTGGTGTTGTTGTGAATAAGTTGGGCTTTGGGGTTTGCGTTTGGATGATTGGGCTAGGTTTGGATGGTCAGAAGGATATTCATCATTGATCTGCACTGAAGTGGTAGCCTTGGCCTTTCTCATTTGGGAACCTGTTAGAAATTCCTTCGAAACAATCTCAGCCTGCTTCCTAACAGGGGACACATTGTTTTTCTGAAGACTGCCTTGATCATGCATTGGTTGGTCCCCTTTGTCCTTTTCTGCCAGAATCTCGTACCTTCCTTTTTCCTCCACTGCCTCTATTTTGTCTCTTTCGCTTTTATGCTTCGACCCACTACTTATGTTGGAGGTGTCCTTATTAGTGGGTGTTCTTCTTGTCCTTTTCTGCTTTTGTACTATCATCCATACACCAAAATTTTGGCTTGTTACAATGACTTCTTTACCCTTGTCGTTACATTTCCCTCCTTCTTTGTTCATAGGATCAGCCTGCATCTCTTCCGTCGGAGTATTCTTTTCTGCTTCTTGATGCTGCACTTCTTTAGCCTTTCCTCCCTTACCTTCTTGATTGGTATTAGCCATGCAACTATCACTCACATGGCCAAACCTTCCACAACTGAAGCATACCATATGCAGGCCCTCATATTCTATGTAGAATCTTTTTCCATTCACCAAGTAGGAGGCTTCCAAGGGCTTGCTCAAGTCTAGTTCAACACAGAGTCTCGCGAACTTACCCCGGGATTGATTCGCTGTGTTCATGTCGACTTTAAGCGTCTTACCAATCTGATCACCTACTGTCCCCAGGAAACGCTTGTCGTAGTATTCAATGGGAAGGTCTGGGAGCCTAATCCAAGCTGCCACCTTATTGATGGTAGTTCCGAAGGGGTTGAAGTCTGGGGTCCAACTTCTTATCGTTAGATAATGATCGAAAAGTAGCCAGGGACCTCCTTCCATCACATGCCAGTAATCTTCTTCATTAAACAATCTCACCACATAGAAGTCATTACCAACATCGATGAGGTCCATGCCTCCTGACTTGGCCCACATGGTGTCTAACCTTCTTTTCAGCACTCCATACGTAATCTGCCTCCCCAGGAGTTTCACTATCAACGTGTGTTTCCAAGGCTTCTCTAACCTTTTCTTCTCTGTTTTATTAACTGTAATACTGATGGTGCCGTTAGGGAGTCTTTCAACAGAAAGTGATGGTTGACGGTTGGCCTCCTTTCTCTCCTTCTTTAGAGCGTCTCTTTGCATCTGGCTCATATTGAAAAGCTCTTCCATCGGTATTTGCTCTTCCGTTTCCTCTTCAGAATCATCTGATGAACTCCTATCAGAGTCAGACTCTTCGTCATCCGATCTTGGTTCTGCACTTCCATTCATAACAAGATCGGCATACGTTCTTCTTTTGCCATTAGTTCCCACAAAAGACGTTTTCTCGCACATCCACTCCTCTTCTCTAGCTATCCTTGATGTCTCCCCTTTAAATTCTCCTCTGTCATTACGGAGTTTCTTTTTGCTTCGTTGCAGTTGATCCGCTTCTTCAGCGGTAGTTACCGGTGAATTCATGGGAAGGGTTTTTCGATTCCAGTGTCCTACGATTCCAGTGGCTGGTCAAGTGTAATATCGTGCGCTGGATAATTTACTCACTTGGGTCATCATATATTCCTGTGTCTTGTTAGTCTTAGTGGGGTCTTCCCTAGCTATCACATGTGACCCAAATTTGGTCTCTTAAATGGTCCTACCCTATGATTCTGTTAGCTTTACTATATTCTTCTAACTTATTTTATCCCAAATTATACGTATTAAAAACAACACTAATATTTACGAAATAATAAAAAATTAATTAAAACAGTCTATATTTATTTTATAATATTTATTAATTATTATTATAGTTAATAAATATTAAATAAAATAATTTCAAATTACTTTTTTATCATCGTAAAATCAAGATCTCATTTGTAGAGAATAAATAGTCATCTTTAAAAGACATTTTTCTGTTCTCTTTTAAATTATAGCTATTTTTTCCGCTTAAATGTTATTTTTGGTTAATAGTTTATATATGTAATATCTATAATTATACATGTATTATATCTAATTTAATTTAAGCGTAAAACTTTGATCATGTGATGCTGCAAACTAAGTCACATCTCCTCAGGTTCACTGGTTTTGTGTGTTTCTACTGTTAGATATTTTATAAATAATCAATAATTTACGTATTTTTTGCTATTGTTAATAAAATTTTTTATTTAATTTAAAATTTTTAATTTTTGAATTATCAAATCAAATAAAATTAAAATATTTGTGTAATTAGAATTAAAAATTCAAATTTTATAAAATTTATAAATAATATAGACTAATATAATTAATTAATAATTATAACACCGTTCATACTAATTTTTATATTAACAAAATAAATCATAATTAGAATAAAAATTCTACCAGCTACTAGCTAGTTACAGTGTTTGCATATATTCGTTAGGGATGGTATAAAAAATAAAATAACATAACCCTAGGATAAAACTGTCATTATCTATTTATTTATTTATGAGACATCTTTATTTTGGAAGTGTGTAATGGATAATGTACTGTATTATATAGTTGTTAAGGAAATGGGAATTCTCTAAAACGAAAAATATTGAAATAAAGTGAATAGGTTAATCATGATTAAATTTATAATTTTTATTATTTATAAATTTTATTATTTTATTTAAAAATAATTAAATATTTATTATTTTAATTTATTAATTTGTTCACCTTAAAAAACTTTAATGCATTGCTAAGTTTGCGAATCTTTCTGAACTTTCTGATATAAATCTCGATGAGAAAAAATATGTTGTTATTTTTTCTCTATCCCGTGATTATTTTGCATCTACCCGTGATTAACTTCTTAATTTTTATCCAAATTGGTAAGTTGGACCCACATAAAAACATACCACTTTACGGAACTTAAGAGCCACGAATTCGGTTTTCTCACAATAAAAATTTGGAAAAATATAGTGAAGGTAAACCAGATCGAATGTGAATTTTTTTAAAAAAAATAAATAATGAAGGTATTTTTGTTCAGACTTGTTTTATTCTTTTGAGTTTAAGAATTATTTGAATAAAATTGTAAAAAATAGATTAGAAATATGATATTGTCACCATCTATCTATTCTAAATTTTTTATATTTCGAATTTTTTATTCTCAACGATGATATGGTAATTATATCTGTAAAAATTTTAACACTCAAATTAATATGGGTCAAGAATTAAGATAGAAATTATACATGAGTACATTTATTTAAAATAGTATATATATCTAAGTTTAATTGATTTTAAGATAGTAAAAATTGTCTTTTTTACTAGTTAGTTTTTATTTGAGATATTTTTTTATGATTATCTTTTTATGAGATGCTCTCTTTTTTTATATCATGCTCTTTTTTTGTTCTCTTTAATTAACTCTATTTATCATCAATATTATAACTTTTTTTTTAAAGTAGTGAAAATAATAGTTACAGTATTACCACTAAATTCATAAAGTTAAGTGATGAGGAATTAAGTGGATTGATTAAATTATTACTGTGGTAACGTCTTAGAATCCGAAATGATGCATGATCATCAAACATTCAAACTAGTTCTTTTATACTTGAGATACTCTTGAACTCAATTCTTAAAAATAATAGATTTAAAAAATAGTCTAAAATATACCCCAAAAAATATTTAAGCTTCAAATAAAAAATAGTCAAATATCAAGATTTATATACGTATAAAATTCATAATATTATATATTTTATGTTATAGAATAATAAAAAATAACTACACAAAAAAAATTTATTAATGTAATTGTATCTTAATTTGTTTTTTTATTTCATTTGCAGAACAATTATATTTATATCTTTTAATTTTTAATACGTGTTTTTTATTTCATCAGCAAAATAATTGTATTTTTCTTTTAGGATAACCAATTGCATTTATTATTATTATGGATTGTAATTGTATATTATCATAAACAAAAAAAAAAAAACATAAGACAAGCTCTATGCCAAAAAAAAATGAAAACAAGGTCTGATGGGCTAAAAGTCCAATTACTAAAATGTGAATGTGCGTATTCACATTTTTAACAATTATAGACTATCAACTGAATGTGAGTATTCACATTTTTTAAAACATTCTTTATTCTTCAATATGGTGCTATTTCATCATAGCAACCAGGTACACTAAAAAAAACATTACAACCTCCATCTTTTTCCAATTTAGTGGAAAGTTTTTTCTTCTTCATCTTCAATACTTATTCTTCACCAGAAATGCCAAAATCACTTCTACTTCTTTAAGTAGCATGCTGTCAACAACACTCAACAAAATATCTCTCTCTTTCTCTCTCTCTCTCAAGGATGAACAAAGAAAAGGACGGAAGACAACACACTCTAACTTAGATTTTTGTTTATTTTAAAGTATTAAAAATTGAAACTAAAAGAAACGAAACTAGAGGGACGACCGGACAATGGTGGGACGGCGGCGGTAAGAAAAACGTAGGTGAAAAGACTTCAGGATTTATCACTTTTTTCTTTGAGAAAGGGAAAAGAGATTGAAAGTAAGGACTCAGGAGGGTGAGAGGTATTCCAAGAGTTATCTAAAACATTGATTTAGGACCTAAACATGAGGTCAAGACTCTTTATGAGGCAGCTTCCGACTTGTTTTTACGTCGAGGTGCCGCTGTCCAGTGGCGGAGCTTAATTCAGACAAGGGGTGGCCATAGCCCACCCAAACTTTTTATAAAAAACTTAGTAGTACTTTTTCAAAAGATAAAAAATAATTCAATTGACTTAAATACTTTATTATGACTTAAAGTATCTAATAAGTTCAATAAACAACACTCTTTTTATCTTTAAGTTCAAATATGAAAATTTAGATATTTTTTATTTATTTAATTTTATATTATTTTATATTTTACTATTTATTTAATTTAATTTTTTATATGATAAAAAATAATAGAATATTCAATAAGTATTAATATTATTGTATTTGTATAAATTGATAAAAAAATTTAATAAATATTATAAATTTTAATATTTGTCTTTCTAACTTCTTCTTTACATATTTTATGGGATATATATTTTCAAATTTTTATATAAAATAATAATGAAAAATCAAATAATTGATACATTTTTTAAGAGGAAGGCTAATATTTAAGAAAGAGAATATATAACTTTTACAATATCAACACCTGTAGATAGTTTTTTTACTTTAATGAATCACGAAGAAAGTGAGATATAACCTTCAAAAGTTCAAAAAGTTACATCTGATGACTTTAACTTTACTTTTTGGAACGAGATCTTGAAAACGGCTTTAAATTTGGCAATATCACCCTAATCAGAGAGATGAAATTAGCCAAACTTATTTTAAATGGGGTCCATATCAAAAATATTTTGACAATTATTTTCTATCTGCCCCCCCCCCCAAAATTTTGTTTCAAGTTCCGCCACTGCCGCCGTCCGAGTTCCTCGTGAGGAGGTGGGGGTGGTTCTTGCAAGACACTCTGGTGCTTAAGTTTGCACACAGAATATTTGCGTAGAGGGAGAAGGGAAAGGATTAGTGTTTGAGATGAGTGATCTTCAACCTATGGATGTACCCCTATTTATATACTTTCAGTGGTAAGGTGGTTAGGATAATTTTAAATTTAAAAGAAGGGCGGTTATTAGATTCCTATCCATAATTCAAAATTCTAAACCCATCTCCTAACTGACTTTCAAAATTCGAATTTGATTTTGTTTCTATAAGGGGCGAAGGGAGGTTGTTACATTACCACCCCCCCCCCCAAATTCTACATCCTAATTTGGTCAATAAAGGTCGTTAGTAAGATGCATAGTGATTTGGACATGGGCAAGCTAATCTTACTAGTAGCGGAGAGAGATATGAACGAAGGAGAAACACCAGTATCATCTAGAGTAGTTAAATGATTCCATTAATTGTGCATTTACCCTCGATTCGATCTTCTAACTCGTGGGCTTCCTCACTGTTGAGGGCAAAGACTCGCCCCTGACGCTGTGGTGGATTGGCAGGGGGTGGGAGAACTGCTGGGCATTTCCTGGCGATATGTCCCGGCTGAAAACACCGGAAGCAGACATTTTTCCCGGCAAGGCACCTACCCCTATGTTGTTTCCCACATGAAGCACACTCCTTGAGTTCAGTAGTCTTTGGTGAGGCATTAGTGGGAGGTTCCTGGCAATCCGTGCCCTGTTGAGGTTGCCTTCCTGTAGGTTTTTCAAGAAAGGACTTCTTCTGCGGTGGCTGCTGAGATGATTCTTGATTCAGTTGCCTTTTCTTGAAAGACTCGCTTCTTTCCGACGCTAGTTTTTTGGTGTATTATTCGATCACCGGGCACTTGCTAACGAGGGAGGAGAGCTCCCAGATTTCTAGTGGGGCTATTGCGGTTAGAACTTCTGCCCTGAGCCCTCCTTGATACTTCATACACTTCCACTTTTTATCTGGATTAGCTTTATACATTTTGGAAAATTTGCAGAGTCTCTCGAATTTCTTTGCGTACTCTGCAATACTCATCCTATCTTGCCTCAACTGAAGAAACTCCATCTCCCTAGACTCTCGAACAGAAAGGAAAAAGTACTTATTGTAGAAAGCTTCCTTGAAGGTGGCCCAACTGATATTTGTTCCAGCATCCTCCAACAACCGTCTTGCTCCATCCCACCAGAACTCGGCATCAGCTTTCAGCATGAAGGTAGCGTAGCTCACTTGCTGCTCCTTAGTGCATAGAAAAATTGTGAATACCTTCTCCATTTTTGCCAGCCATTCTTCTGCTATATCAGGGTCGAGGGCTCCACGAAACTCAGGTAGACCAATCTTCTTGAAGTCAGCAAAAGTTGTACGAGTCTGTCCTGCCTCCAGCCTGCGAATATTGGAATCCCTGTCCCCAATGGACAGTTGTTGAGCCATCAGAGTGGTGGCTTGGGCCTGCTCCTTTATTGCCTTGGCCATCTCCTTCATGTGCTTTGCTAGATTTGCGAAGCTCGAGCTCGAGCCATGTGGGCGTCCACGGCTTGCCATAGGTTTCCTGTTCAAGGATAACCATAAGAAGAAGTTTTATTAGTTGTATCAAGAGGACATAAATGACATAATAGATAAACATGATCAATGTGGATAAGGGATGAGTAAAAGAGAATTAATGCCATAAGACACAAGAAAGATGGTAACCATGCATGGATGGAAGAAAATAAAATAGAACATACTACATGCCAACATAAAAGTAAGAAAAGCATAATTCCCTACTCTTTTTCTAACGCCTCTTTTATTGCCTATGAGCTTGCCTCTTGTGTTTGCACACGAAATATTTGCGTAGAGGAAGAAGGGGAAGGATTAGTGTTTGAGAGGAGTGATCTTCTACCTATGGATGTACCCCTATTTATATACTTTCAGTGGTAAGGTGGTTGGGATAATTTTAAATTCAAAAGAAGGGCGGTTATTAGATTCATATCCATAATTCAAAATTCTAAACCCATCTCCTAACTGACTTTCAAAATTCGAATTTGATTTTGTTTCTAGAAGGGGCGAAGGGAGGTTGTTACACTAGATGATTTTGTTAAAGAGAGATTCTTTTATCTTGTGCATGTCATTGATACTTGTGCAATAACTTTAAAGAAAGAATTGATTTCTTCATTTCTCATTAAAATCTCCAAGTTGAAAATATTAGGGGTCAAGGGTATGATGGTGCTAGCAACATGCGGGGTGAGTGGAATGGTTTGCAAGCTTGCTTTCTTAAAGATTCTCCACAAGCATACTATATACATTATTTTGTTCATAGGTTACAATTAGCATTGGTGGCAGCTTCAAGAGAGATACTTCAAATTCATGAATTTTTTACTCAATTAAACTCTATTGTCACTATCGTTAGTGCTTCTTCAAAAAGACATGATCAATTACAAGAAACTCAAGCAATTGAAAATGCAAACTTTGTTGCTCAAAATGAATTAGAAACAGGCAAATGTGCGAATCAAATAAGCACTTTACAAAGAGTTGGATACTCGATGGAGCTCTCACTTTAATTCTATTTGCAGTTTGGTAAAAATATTTACTGCTACCAACATTGTTCTCAATAATATCATTGAAGACGGGATAACTTATGCACAAAAAGGTGAGGCTTATGGTGTTAGTAAAATATTATTGTCATTTGAATTTGTTTTCACTTTGTACTTGATGAAAGAGATTATGGAAATCACTAATGTTCTTTTCCAAACAATGCAACAACAATCTCAAGATATTCTTAATGCAATGCATATTGTTTTTACATCAAAGTTACTTCTTCAACAATTAAGAGATGGTGGATGATGCAATTTTCTTGCAAATGTTAAAGATTTTTGTGAAAAGTATGAAATTGAAGTCCCTAATATGAGTGCACAATATGTTTTTGGAAGAGGTTGATCTTGTCAACCAAGTGTGACAGTTGAGCATCATTATCGAATAGATATATTCTTGGCAACAATTGACTCTCAAATACAAGAGTTGAATAGTAGATTTAATGAGCAAACAATAGAGCTTTTGACTTTGAGTTGTGCTTTGGATCCTAAGGACAATTTCAAATCATTTAATATTGAAGAAATTAGCAAGTTAGCAGAGAAGTTTTATCCTCTTGACTTTTCTTCTAATGAGCTAAATATTTTGAAATCTCAGTTGCAACATTATCAGCATGATATACCAAATCATTTGAAAGGCATTGGTACACTTTTTGAATTGTGCAACAAGTTGCAAGAAACGGGAAAATCAAGAACTTATCACATAGTTGATAGATTAATACGTCTTGTTTTGACTCTACCAGTGTCTACAGCAACAACAGAAAGAGCTTTTTCAGCAATAAAAATTGTCAAGACAAGACTCCGAAGTAAGATGGCTAATGAATTTCTTGCAGACAATTTGGTTATCTATATAGAAAAAGAATTAGCAGCTATTTTCGACACAAATTCAATTATAGATGATTTTGAAAATAGAAAAAAACGTCGAATAGCCTTTTCATGATACAAAACTGTAAGTGGTAATTTTTATATATTATTGTCTTACTTTGATTAAGATTATATATATATATATATATATATATATATATATATATATATATATATATTAATTTTATCAATAGAAATAGTAATATAAAATATTTGTAGTAAATTATTAAACACCGCCCCCCCTAAATAGTTAGCCTAGCTCCGCCCCTGATTAGAATGTAATTATACCTGAGAGGTGCAATGTATTTATAGTTGAGTCCATAACCACCTTTGTTGAAGTAGTTCTATCTTTATTTATGGATAACTGTTTTCTTTATTTTAGGAGTTTGTTGGAATCTATCTTTTAGGGAGGATAGAGATAGTGGGAGAGATTTGTGGAGGTATTTACTTGCTTGGGCAAGTAGAGTTGGGCTCCTTCGCGGTGTCCGACCTCTTTAAGGAGGTCGGGTGGGAGTTGGAGACCTCCTTTTTGGATTGAGTCTTTTACCTTATTGGGCCTGGCTTTATTTGTTGGTCAGTGTATGAATAGTTTTCCTGCTTGAGTCTTGAGCTTTTAAGAGGCCGTGTTCAAGAAATTCGTGGCTTTTGTTTCAATGTCGGGTACTCCGCCTTTTAGAAGTCGGGTACTATATGTGTTTTTGAAAATTTGAATGTTGCCTCCTTAAATGAGGGGAAAACGTTGCGTGGCAGATTCTTTGGGATCTGTACATATATTTAAAGAGGGGGTGGTTGAGGATCATTTTGCCCCTTCTCTCTTATAAAAACATTTTAGCTCTTCTTCTTCTTCTTCTTCTTCTTCTTCTTCTTCTTCTTCTTCTTCTTGTTTTTCCATTTCTGAAAAAGCTTTCGTTGCTCCCTTTCTTTGCGAAAAAGTCTTCTCTTTCTTTTCTTGCTTTTTTATTACTCTTGGTTTCAAGATTTGTCCATCTTGAATTTTTTGAAGGTCCTGCCTTGCTAGTATGGAAAGAAACGTTCGTGATTTGCTATTTGATGTGCCCCTCCTCTTTTTGAATTTTCATCAAGGTTTGTGCTTTTGTTTATTTTCTGGTAATATAGTAAAGTTATTTTCATGAGACTATTCTAAATGGTCCTGAATAATGGTATTGACGCTGGTATTTTGTTGCTTTTTTGTCGTCGATTCTTGGGATTTCTTTGATGGCTTTACCTAACTGTTTGTTGTTTTATTTATTGCTAAGAAATCTTTTTGAACTATTTTCACTGTTTGACATTACTGTCGAGTGTTTAGCTATCTTTCAAGAATTTTGAGGGTCAGTACAATAGTCATTTATAAATGCTGAATGTATTTGTGTTGCCTCCAATGGTGTTGCTATTATACGATGATTTTGTCACGGATAGCATAGGAGGGACACCATTTTCCATGCTTTCTGTATGTAGGGGATCTTTGAAATTGCGCTTTGGTTTCACTTGCTTTTGCCCGACTTCTTTTAGACGACGTCCGAGTTCTTTCTGTAACGATTCCTTTATTTTGTAGGTGTAGCTTTTATGTCGCGCTCTGTCGTTCTCAATATATCGACAAAAATTCTCCCTAATCTCTTAAATTGGGTAGATGCCCCGTCCTTTCTTGTGTCCTCGTAGTTGATAAAGACTACTGCAAGGTATTTCGTAGACATCATAGATTATGTGAGAATAGAGAGGATGAGGGGAATTACGAGATGGTAGTGCCCGATACCGAAGATAGAGTATGCTTCCCTCCTTTAGATAAGTAAGAACGCCCATGCATACGACTACTTCTTCACCAAATTAGGCATTTGACTTCCTTTTTTCGATTTTGAGACAAATATCCTTTGAGCTTGTAATGTTGTTCCTTCTCAGTTTCATCCAAATTACTGGGCTTTCTTAAAAAAATTTCAACTTTTATGTCGGGAGCTTGATGTCAGTCCTTCTGTTAAGGTCTTCTCTCATCTTTTAGTGTTGATGAAGCCCGGGTAGTCGAAAGAGAAGTCTTCTTGATTTTCTTTTCGCGCTATTCAGGGTAGAAAAATTTTTTCTATTTTTGATGAGTTCTTTCACGACTTTAAGAACCATTTCTTCAAAGTTTTTTCAATAGGTTTTCTATTTTGATGTTTTAATTAAATAAGAATTAAGAATAAAAAAAACCCGTGGAATTTACTAGAATAAAAACAATATTTTCTAAAAATAAACGAACTAGTTGTCTATTTTAATTTTAATAATATTAACATTATTTGGGTCTATAAAAATAGATATAGAGATTTATCTTCAAAATGTAATAAATAGTTTAGATTCATTAAATAAAATAGAGAATAAAACTTTATATTCAAGTAAAATACTTATCCAAGTCTGTCAAATTGTTATAATAACTTTTCAAATGAGGTGCTCATTCTTCTTTTCCTTCTCCTTCTCTGTTTTTCTCCTTCTCCTTCTTCTCCTCCTCGTATTTCTTCCTTCTACTTCTTCCAAATTTGTACGGGTTCTTCTTCTTCCATTATTCTTTTCCTCTTTCTTCTTCTCCTCCTTTTTCTTCTTCTACTTCCAAATTTGTACATGCAAGTTTTTTTTCTTTCCTTCTTCTTATCCTCTTCCTTCTTCTTCTTCGTCATCACCAACTTTTTACAAACATCTTTATTAATTCTGATTTTTTCTGCTGTCATCATTTCTTAATTATTTCGCTTCATTTTTTTAATTTATTTTGGTTCATTTGAGTGTTAATTATCGGTTCATTTGATGTTGCTGATAAGTATTAGTCAAATTTTGTATTCACAAGTGAACTGAAATTAACACACAAATAAATCGAAATTAATTCACAAATAAACCAAAATAAACTGAAATTATTTAATAATGGCACCAGATAAAATTATTTTGGTATTGTTTGTGATGACGATGACTAAAGAAGAGAAGAAGAGGAGGAAGAGGAGGATTTGTGTGTGCAAAGAAGAAGAAGAACATATGGATGAATTTGAAACAACAAGAAGAAAAAGTGCGTAATTTGTTGGTATTAGACCCACTTGAATAAATTTGGATGAAAAATACTTAAATGTGTAGCAATTCTAGAAAAGAGAGGACTAGGTAATTTTTTAACTACTTAATATGATTGTAATAATGATCTATTTTTTAAAAATATCTATTAAATGAAGAATATTATAAGCCTAGCAGAATTTATTATTTTTGACCATCAATTAATTATCAATATTTAAAATTACACACTATAATTATATTATTAAATTAAAATAATTAAATTAATAATTAAAAATTTTGACAAAAATAAGAAATTTTGTGGTGGACTAGAGCTTTTTTTAAGGTTATGTTTGGTTGAAAGGAAAGAAATAAAGAGGAAGAAAATAGAAAAGGAAAGAAAGGAAAAAAAGAAATTGAGTAGAATTTTATTTTCTTTAGATGTGTTTGGATGAAAAGAAAATAAAAAGGAAAGAAATGTTATAAAAAGATAATTTTACTCCTATATTATAATATATATTAAAAAAGTGAAGGGGTAGAATTGAAAATAAAGAGAAACATTAGTTTTTTTCTCCATTTTTTTCTATTAAAGAGAAAAAAAATTGATAAACTCCACCAATTTTTTTCATCTACTTTCTTTCCGCTCTAATTTTTCTTCTCAACCAAATAATAGAAAATAATCATTTTTTTTCTCATTTTCTTTCTTTTCATTTTTCTCTCCAACAAACGTAGAATAAATAAATTACTAGCAAATTTTATTACAAAAGAATTTCAAAACCAACTTCTCCCCCTGGTTTCACCCCAATTTACCCCATTTCAGAAAGTAAAATGCAAGGACTCCCCCATTTCACCTCCGCCATTTCAGTACCAGCTCCCCCTCTCCGTTGCCGCCGCGCCGCCGTCGCTCTTTCATAGCCGCCGTTGTTGCTGCTGCGCTAGTCTTCCCCTTCAATTGACGGTAACCCACATCCTTTCTTTTCTCTTATTTAACCTTCTCCAATGGAATCTAATTCAGTTCTGATTTGTTGCAGATTTCTAACTTCTTGTTAATGGATGAAAATTTTTGGTAGTCATCAAGATAGGTATTTCAGCCCAGAATCGCATATCTTTTACTTCTTGTTGCCTCTGCTTGATAATTTTGTTGGTTGGTCTAGTCGGTATAATATATATGCATAATCAGTTTCAATTTTCATATCATTTGTTACGTTCTTTATACTAGTTTATGCTTCATTCTTTCTGATCTGTGTATAGATCTGAATGATAATGATTATGATAGGGAAAACATATTCAGTAGGATCTTTCATTTTTATTCATGGATGAGATTAAAGCTAGCTAGATAGAGATATCACTTTTTTTGTAGTTAACTGTTTTATATATATAAGCATCTAGCTACAACAAAAAGGCTTGCTTTGATTTCAATCTAGTTCGTAGTCCCTTTCCCTTCTCTGGTTCTCTTGTTCTTGTTTGAATTACGTTATATGGTTAACAAGATTTTAGCCTTTATTTGATAACATCCCATAAAGTTTGGATTTTGTTTGTATTGGGCATCATCACAGTTCATGACATCAAAACAAAACACAACAAGGAGCAAGACTGCTACATAGAGAAAGAGAAGAAAGAGAAGAGGAAGGAGAGGGAGAAGAAAAAGGAGAAGAGTCCTTCACTTCTTTTGAGATCTTTTTATTTCAAGGCCACAGCTTTGAGCCAGGTTTCTCTCTTTGTTTTATCTTTTTTCTCATTTTTTTTATTATTGCAATGTAGGTGTTTGATCATTTGTCTCAACGCTTATATAGCATTTTTAGCTATGTGATGATTTGGAGGTCTCTCTCTTATGGTTCTGTTATGAATTTTTTCCACATATAAAAGTAATAATATTTGATTCTATACTAGCTTGCTTATTACTATTGTTACTACTTTATTCAATTCAATTTTAATGAATCTGTTGGAATTTGTTGGTGACACTCACTATTACTACTTCTGGTTCTGTCCTACTATTACTACTTTATTAATTCAATTTTTACTGCAACTTTTTACTTTCCTTGTTATACTTACTTATACCTACCTAACCATTCTATTTTACATCAAATAGTTATTTCACTAGGTCTTATAACTAAGTGGTGTGGGTTTAATCCCCCACTCTTGTAAATGAACATCATTTTAAGCCTAGCTGTTATGACCCTTCACTAGGAAAATATTAAGAGTAAAGCATTGACCATATATAGTGGAAGTTCACAAAGTTGAGTATGATAACTATTAGATGAAAAAAGGTCAACTGTCAAATGAAAACTGATCAATACAAGTAAGTAACAGTTCTATGATATGATTATATAATTGACAAAAATTAGTAAATGATTGAAAATAATAATAAAGTTTATTGTTAAATACTATTATAAATTGTATATAGTTCAACATAAAACTAAAAAAAAATTATAAATTCTCAACAACAGCTAATAACAAATAAAGTACTTTTTCCATGAAATCAAACTATCTAATTATACTATTTATTACTTCTGGTTAGAATTATTGGAATAGAAAAGGTAAAAGAGATTGAGAGTGGACAAATAAATTCAAAGTAGTATGTATTTATATGGTTGTATAAGTTGCTGTTTTCGTTTTCTTTACACATTATTGGATAAAAGGTATTATTTTTAATTTATCACAATAAAAATATTGAGAAAAAGCTTGATATTGTTTTCTTATTAAAGCATGACGCAATAAATTGAATTACATTGTATTATGATTTTTTCTTATTGAACATAGCTATATGAATACTCAAGTTTGACACCTAGTAAGGTACCTGTTTTTTTATTTTAGTTAGAAACTTTTTAGCCCCAACTTTAATTCTTCAAGAGGGAAAAGAAAAGAAAAAAATAAAATAAAATAAAAGGTAGATATCTAATGTTATACCTAGGTTTGGTGTTCAAATATAAGTGTTCAAGGTAGATATATATTGTTGTCTTCTTATTGATGGTAACAATTTTATTCGATCAAAATAAAAACCATCGAAAATTAGATCAAATGAACAGGAAATAAGAAATTGGAGAAAGCAAATTAATTATGCAAGTAATATGAAAGATGCCCTATGAAATGAAAAGCTTTGTCCAATAAAGGGATAACGAATAATAGGGATAGGAACACATCTAAGAATAAAAATTGATGATACATGCGAAAACTAAATGGCAGACTTTGACATTTCAGATAAATGGCGAACATTTAAAAGGATCAGATAAAGGTTCTTTTCTTTTTGTGTGAATCTGTTTTCCTGGGAATTTTATTGTGTGTGAACTGTTAAAAGGATCAGAAGGATTATTTATTCGAATCAAATGTGCCCTACTCATAGCCCTTTTGTTTTCCCCTCAATTTTCATATCCCATATCCATATAACATAGCTTCAATGTAAATCTATGTTTCTTCATCACAGTTGTAATCTTTTGGATTGAAGATGACTTGGACAAAGTACGGTAGGATCTGCTTCTCTAAGATAAGCAATCCCCATGTCTATGGGCTTTTGGGTCTTCAACAAAATGTTGCTAGGAACTATAACAATAACATTCCCAGCATTGTGTGTCGGCTATTTGGAAGCGGCGTTGGCCGTGGAAATGAAGCTGATCATCAGTTGAGTAGGGAATTCCTTGTGAAGCTTTGGGCTGCTGATAGGAAAATGGGGAAGCACCCCATAGAGAAACAAAGGATGAGACTGCTTGATGGTGATCGCAGAGGGTTTTTCAATTCCTCTGTTGCTGAAGACAGCGGAGTCAAAAGGAGAGGTAAAAAGCTCTTGAAGCAACCTCCAATTAGTCAATCTGTTTCTGAGGTTTTGAAAGCAGAATCTCCCGAAGAGGTGAGTCTTCTAATCAGACAAGTTAATTTTCCATTAGTTCGTTTGTGTTTTGGCTGCCATATAATTGAAATTTAACTTAAGTTTGCTAATCGCTATTTGGGGTATGAAAAAAATAGCGAAGGTATGTTTGGTGTAGTAGCTTATCTTCATGTAAAACAAGCATATGGGTACTTTAGGGTGTAACTAGTTTTAAACCTATACCTTGATGATGTGTCAAGTCATGTAGATTATCAGTGGTTCTGTGTCAAATTTAAGACTAAAATAATGAAACGTTCTCTATTTGTTCTCTAATATTAGGCCAAGTTAGCACCTTTGGTTGCGAGGTCCAACTTGCTAATTACCAGGGATATTGAGTGGGCAAATCTTGTATTTGGCTTTGAGCAGGTGATCCTCTTATTCTTCAATGGTTGTTTTTGTCTTGATAGAGATATTTTAATGATCTGTTTTGTTTTGTCCATCTCATTAGGGGCAGTACATACTTTGCATTTTGAGTTTCTGGGGCATAATTCTTACATTTCCCAACAAATTATTTGTCTATTTATTATTTGTTTCCGACTATTTTATCTTTGACTGTTGAGTTCTTTTTTTTTGTTGTTGAAGGAAAATCGTTACGCCATTGTAGATCCGTGCTACCCTAAATCGGTTAGTTATAATTGTCATCACCTTTTTCATCATGACAGTTATAGTTTATGCTCGTATTTTCTTTACATTCCTACTAACAATTACGTTTGAACTTGTTTTCTATGGTTGCTATGATATAGCCTGTAGGTTTCATTCGTGAACAGAGCAATGTGCTTGCCAGGCAGGTATCCAATTAATTAATTTAAATCTCAATTCTTGTACTTGTTTATTTTAGACAATGCTATTTTTCATGTATAATCCATATGGTAAGAAATTAATGAGTAAATGGTCTGTTTTGCCTTGTATATACTGTAATATTAATAACTTCAAAATGGCTGCGTATTCTATTTAGATGAATGCTTTGGCTGTATTATTCATTTCTGTATCAGTCTAGACATCTACACTTCTAATTTTCTAAGAAAAGGAAGTAAATTATTACTTAAAAGAAACATGGTATTAGGCCTATAAAAGATTGATGACTAATCTAATGATTCAGAAAACACAACTAAAGTTGTCTGATAGGTTCCCAAGGTAATGGATATTCGTGAATTTGCATAAATGGCATTTATCAAATTTACGCACTCACTCTAGATCTCTCATTCGGTGTTTATCTCCCAATCTAAATCAACAGGTAACAAGCCTCAGTATTAGCCACCATTGCATGTTCATAAGGAAGGATAGAGCTAACTTAACTTCTATTAAAACATAATGCATAGTTGTAGAAATAGTGCAATTTAAAGATTTGCATCTACTGATTCAATGTTATTTTACAATGCTAATCCTAAATATTGGAGAGACAATCACACAAATGGATGGAATCTTAGCACGAATTGCTGGCATCATGTTAAAAATCGTGAATCAGCAGAATTGCAATGTTATGATGATTTAGGAATTAGGATGCTAATATTGGTTGGGTTATGTGGGTAGAAAAGTTAGTCTTCTATGAACAATGAATCATTAAATCTAATTTATGGTATAATTTCTTAATTTGGAAACCACATTTGATTTGGTTGCCTTTTGCGCTATTCATGTTTTCAATATGAATTTTGTTTACATACTTGTTTATTTGATTCCGTTTGATCTTTTCTTACTGTAGTTTCTTCGTCTACGGCGGCCTTTCATTGCATACATAACTGATGGTTTGGGGAACGAGCTTTTCAGGGTGAGGAAAACATCACTTTCCAGTTTGGTTGTTCACAATGCACATAAGAAGTTAATTTTAATACACACTAGTATATTAGTAGAACACCTGTCTCAATTAGTTTATCGTTTACCCTGAGTTGAGTTTATGTTCTTCTACGGTTAGGTTCGAAGACCATTTTGGTGGATAACAAGCTCAATTTATGCAGAAATTGATGGTAAGGTATGGCATTTACGCTGAAGTTCTACCTTGTTACACTGTTAAATTCCTCAGCAACTCGGTTGTTAATTGTGTTGATATCTATTCAGGAAGTTGGAGTAGTTCACCAGAGATGGCATCTTTGGAGGAGAATCTATGATTTGTACCTAGGGTAATATCAAGATGCAATGTGTTGATTTATAGTATTTGTAACTGCCAAAATCATAACATGCTTTGCTCTATTTAGTTGTCTTTTAGATCCAAATGTTCTGTTTGAGAAAATTTAAGCTGGGTTAAGCCTATATGTAAATTGTTGTTCACTTTTCTATAAGTTTGTCTTAACCAAAAAAAGTGGTATGTTAATTTAGCTGTCTATGGAACTATGGAAGTAATGCTTGCTTCATTATTTAAATTTATGCAGTTTCATGTTTTGTATCCTTAGCAACTTGCATTATATATTGATTCATTGCTTTCTAACTCACCTTAAGTTTGACTATTTGACAAATCTGTTCTGCAAAATGCAACTTTGGTACAATAATGCTTTCAGGAATAAACAATTTGCTGTGGTTGAGAATCCTGGCCTTTGGAATTGGACTTTCACCTTGAAAGATATTAACGGTGAGGTTCTAGCTCAGATAGATCGTGATTGGAGAGGTTTTGGCTTTGAGGTAGGTTTATGACATTTATGATTTTTATTTTCACTCTTGTGTAATGGCTTTTGGAACGTTTTGTCAAACATGCTTGTTGATTATCAGTTATTTTTAAACATTATTAAAAAAGAGATTGCAAATTTTTGAATAAGTTTTATTTTGGAAAAAATTAATGATAATTTTTGGTCCATCATCTTGAGTTTGAACCCTGATATTGTAATGGAGAAAACTCTTCTCCCCATAACTTTTTCTTGCCAAGAAAAGAAAATTTAGGGCTTTCATATATGAGAACCATAACTGCTAGTGACTTGTGGAAGAGCCAGTATGACAAAAATGGATCTATATCAGTAGAAATCAGAATGAGAAAAATATTTAACTCAGCTGAATTAGCTAGCACTATAGGATAAAAGAAGGGAATAAGAAAAAAAAGGCGCTAATAAAGGGATCACAGTTCATGCAGTAGTTTAAGTATTTTAGCAGCCGTATTTTACTTTTGTTTTATATTTCCATTTTTTCCCCCATTGAAGCCACCTTAGATGGTTGTGCTTAAGTTTACTATCCAAGGGCTAGGATTTGATTCGATAGGGGGTTTCTATACTATATTATAAATGGATTAATAACCGTAATTAATTAGTTCAGATTTTTCTTAAAACTGAAGCCTTTCAGGACTAGATCTCCTTTGGCCTTTGTTTTTCTTCCTATTTCTTAAGTGCTACGTATTTAAATTTGGTTCTCCCATCATCAATCAGCTTGTCTTGTATTCTAAAGTCACCTAACTGAATTGGACTGAGAATTTCATGTTCAAATTTTCAGACTTTCTATCTTGTATAATGCATTTTAACTGAGAGGTGACATATCATTTATATATTTGCTTTATTGTGAAGCTTTTGACTGATGCTGGTCAATATGTTATTCGGTTTGGGATCTCAGATCCAGACTTGAAGATTGGCCGTGCTTCCAAGGTAGCGTCCCTTGTCTTCGACAAATACTTTTCTGTGCTTTTCTAATTACTGATAAATATGATCTTCCTTCGCAGATGGAGGAACTAGAAGTTATTCGCCCACTGACCCTGGCGGAGAGAGCTGTAGCAGTAGCTCTTGCCATATCACTAGATAATGACTTTTTCTCAAGACATGGAGGCTGGTAATAAGCTATTTTGAATTTTTCTATCTTTTGCTTCTGAAAGCGTTGGAATAAGTACTGAATTTGGTTTTCATTTATGATGTTAGGGGATTACCGTTCTTCGTTGCAACCGAATAAAACTTGATTTGGCAATGTTACTTGATGATTGCATAATTCCTGAAGCCATTCTCTACCATGTATGTGTGTGTGTGTTGTTAAAAAAATGGTGTTACAAGCTAACGCTGTTCTTGGCTCAATAGAGATACTCACGACAATTGGTATGAAATCCATTTATCCATGTAAGAAAATCAGACTACAACTCTTGTACTTAAATCTGATGATTCCTTAGCTGAATGGCAAGGTCAGTGATGTGCCAACTATTTCAATGTGATGATAAGGCAGACAGTGATTGATTGAGATATCATATTCTTACATACAGGATGTCACAAAACCTTGATTTATGGAATTGTGCAATGTGGAACTTTTTATACTGTGTAGTTATTTGAATTTGGTGCAATGGTTAAATTTAAAAATGTCAGGTAAGTACGTTAACAATAAGAAATAACTAACAAATGGCTAATGATTTATATGAACAATAATAGTTGTTTAGACACAGCCCGAATAAATTCGGTCTGATATGCACCTGATTCAACAGCAGATTGCAGAATTCCGATTTGGGTCCAACCAGTTTGTGGAACGTGAAGAAAATTTTTTGTGGGCCGAAAAATTTTATAATAAAAATTACATGATGATATTTATATTAAGACAATATATATATTGATGCACTTATAGCGTAAAACGTTTACACAATTATACAATTACAATCATATTCAGTCTTTTGGATGATCATTCACACTAATTATTTTACACTGATAATCATTAAAATTATATATATATGAAATATATTTTATGAGAATAACATTTTTATATGAGAATATGAATATATTTATAGCCAATTGATTGATTTAAATAATTGAGATTAAATATAGCTAATAAATGGTATACAAGTAATGTATTTAATATAGTCATTAAATTCATGAGAAAATATATTTAATAGCTATTATATTTATAGTCGTTGTCTTTAATTTTTACTAAAATATACTTAATAATAAATTAAAATAATTAAATTTCACTTAACTATAAAAATATAAAATAATTTAAAAAATCATATATCAACAATATTTAAAAAAAGGGAACCATGGTTAAAAATATTTGTTGTTTTATTTTCTAATTAGAAAAATAGGTATTTAATAATCTCATTTTATTAAGAGAATAAAAAATGAAATATTTTAAATTATACAATAATTTATACTGTATTGTTATATTAGTAAAAAATTATATAATGATTGAAATTTAAAAACTATTACTGTTTTATAATTTTTTTAATCTAATACAAAAATATTTTTCAATCTAATACAAAAATTTAAGAAACTATTATTTTTTGGCAAATTTTTGGGTGTAGATAGTGGGGACAAATATACATATATAGATTTATCCTAGAAGTATGTGTTATACTTATATGACAAGTGTTCCATGAAGAACCAAGATCTGTGACTGCTGATGCAATATCCATGCTACTCCCTCAGCTTTATTCTTTTGGAAAGTGTTGTGATTAAGGCAAGGTGTTTAGTTTAATTAAACCATGATCAATACTATAGTAGTATGGGCCCCCAATCTGGTTGATGGGGTTAATTTGTTAACTGACCTTGTAAATCAACAAGAAAAATTAATACCATGCTAACAAAAAAAAAAGAGCTTTTTTGTAAGAACCGTTAAATTTTATTGTAAGACTTTTGTTGGTCGGTTCAAAAAGGGGTAACATGTAGTTGGAGAACTAATATTTTTGGGCTTAGCCAGAAAACCATCAGTTCTATTAAAATACTTTTTGGAGTAGACAACTTCAATTGAATTGGATAGAAAAAAATAAAGGACCACTCCTTACCTATTAGATGTTAGAAAAGTTTTCTGTTTTCGTGAAAAATTATATAAAAAAAATTTACCAATATTAATTATGTAGATAAACATTTATTGAGATGTTTGCTTCATTGATACTCCAGATATTATTGTTAAAGCATAAATAATTTATAATTTTTAAAAAATATCCGAAAAATTATTCTTAAAGACCATTAAAGAGATTCAATAATAACCATTAAAGATAAGGAATAAGTTTAATCATTTGATATTATGTAAATAATAAAATAAATTGAAATATAAATAGATAAATTTAACTTCATTGAATTTCAAAGTTAAAAATTTATAGATAAAGTGGTAGAGATAAAGATTTAAAAAAAAATGGAGAGCTTGTTACACATCATAAGATAGAGGGTAGCAATGTTCGAAGTTATAATTAAAATACTAGCAAAACTTTAAAAAACATTGGGTTTTTTTTTTAGGTAATAATAAGTGATCTGTGTGATGCAAATATGAAGATTAGACTATGCAAGTAATTATAAAAAAGAAAAGTATATTTTTAAATATTACATTGTAATTAATTCGGTGGAGGTTTTTATTGAGAAAAACTGAAAAATTTACATAAATATACGAGTATGGAGTTAGTTCAGAGTAAATTTAAATGGCAAGATTACTTAGAAACCATATGTACAATAAATTTTGTGAATTCACAGTATTAAAAGTAATTTAATTTAATTTAATTTATAATCGACATCGAAAACTAATTTTGTTACGTAAAAGTTGGTGTTTAATTATAATTAATTTACAAATTTCATATTAATACTATAATGCTATATCCGAAAACTCCAAATCAATAAGACCAATTTCTACGTAACCCCTAAGGCCTTAACGTACTAATATAAACCTTAATACCTAGGTCTAAAACCTTAATCCTAATAAAAAAAAATTCTAAACTCTAAACATTAAACCCTTAACATTGAACTGTTAATCGTAAAATCGTAAACTCTAAACGAATAAATCCTAATTTTCAAACACTAAATTATAAACGGTAAACTCTAATTTAGAGGATATGATTTAAGATTATTGGTTTAGTACTTAGACTTTAGGGTATAATTAAGTATAGTTAGGGTTATTTATCACAGACGGTAAAATATGCCTATTATATTCGACAATAGTATTAGTGAATGTTAATTTTTTAGTAAGTATTGTTTACTGCTCATACATAAATTAACCTTAGGTGGAACGATTTATTAATTGTGTAAGTTAAATTTTTTGGATGAAATAGTGTTTTATTCATATTTTTTCACAAGAAAAGTTTGTTTTCATTTGCGTGGCATTTTAGGGTTTTTGTTAAAAGTAATTTGAATTAAAAAATTTATTAGAAAGATCACTGATATAATATTATTAGTCCGAGTAAAGTAATTATTAATAGTTTGATCTTCATTATTATTATTATTAATGATATGCATATTGTTGTTTGTATTATTACAAATATTATTGTTATGAAAGTATTAATATTCACTGTTATAATTAATATTATAAGTATTAATAATAAATATTACAATTAATAATAATATTATTTATCTATATTTTTTTTATTTTGTAATTAGGACGGCACCGTGTAGCACTTTGTTTTTAGTTTGCATTTCTAGCACTTTTTTCTTTTTCTTACTATTCAAGTTATATTTCATTAATATTTCATAAAGTTGGATGGCACTGATCGACCATGTTGAAATTGAACTTAGATTGAGATTTTAAATCAAGAACTTACAAGCTTGAAAATCGTACTCTGATGTATTCAAACAACCACTAGATTATGAGGAGTGTTAGGGCATTAGTAATTTTTGTGATTTGTAATTATTAAATAATCATTAATGATATTTTTATTGGTGTAAGATTTCATCTAATAGAATAGAATTATTTATTTTTATTTTACTGATTAGATATTATTGAGCTAATATAGCCACTTACGTACTAATTTGGGAGGCTTTTGCTTCTAATATAGCTATTTAATATGTTGAACTAAGTTGGGTTGGTCTAATAGTTAGCTCATTAATCTGTTTAAGTAAGTGTTGGAATTCGAATCTCGTTTTGTGTATACAGTAACCCATTTGTCAGTGACAAACCTTTAAATGGAGCTCAATACTACAGTAGATTAATTTTTAATTTACGAATTAAAAGATGCCGTAGAAAACAAAAAAAAAATAATGTCTATTTCTAAATTATACCCACTTCCTACTCACTTTTCCACACTGCTGTTGATCTTGTTAATAAGATCAAGTTGGTTGATAAGATCAAGTCATGGCTAGCTTTTGCTGCCCAAAAAATTGTTGAAATAAATGTTTTGGCTCATATATTGGCTGGTCACAAGAACGAGATAATCTCCATTTCATTCAAGATTTTTCAAAGTTTGACTAAATTTTTCAATATTTAACTATAAAAAATTTAGCATGTTAATAAATTCTGACAAAATTCTACTAATGAATTAATATTCTTTTGATTATGTTCGTTGTTCATTGTGTTTAATTTATGAATTTTATAGTGTTTATAATTTGATGCTTAACTTTTGCCTAATTTATTTTTTATGGTAATTTTTGAATATTTAAGAATTATTTATTTTTATACTTTTAAAATCTATTCTATTATATAAAAATCGGATGTCTGCATTTAATGATGGAACTGACGTGACATGCTCCAGAGAGTGTTTTCCAAATTAATTATTTTAATTCATTCAATACAATTTATTGCAATGACTTAATTATTTCACCTAATTAATTTGATTAAATATTTAAATATTAATATAATTTATTATAATTTATATTATTTAATTAATTACACTACATTAATTGTAATTCGTTATATTAGTGAATTAGTTTTTTTCTTTATGAAGTCTAAAATAAAATAAATAATTTATTGTTTATTCTAATTAAATTTATTAAATTTAATTATATATTATATATGAATTAATGTTAATTTATAAATTATTTTATATTATAATATTCAATCAAATAAATTGTAAATTACTTTAAATTATATACGCACAAAAAAATGAATTTAAATGTGATTTATATAATATAGATAGTATTTAATTAAGAACGGTGTATTTTTAAGTGTTTTGATATGACTTAATTATACCAGCTAATTGATTTGATTAGATATTTAAATATCAATGTAATTTATTATAGTATATAATACTTGATTAATTTTATTACATTAATTGTTATTCTTTATATTAGTTAATTAGTTTATTCATTTATAAAGTTTGAAATAAAATAAATAATTTGTTGTTTATTCTAATTGAATTGATTAAATTTAATTATATTATATATAAATTAAAGATAATTTATAAATGACCTTATTTTCTTAGCCTTTTATATTTTGTGATTAAATTTAATTATATTATATATAAATTAAAGATAATTTATAAATGACCTTATTTTCTTAGCCTTTTATATTTTGTGGATTGTTAAGTTTTAAGTTTTATATTTCTGTAAGTAAAAATAATATAAGGCAAAACTTTTTTCATTTTAAACATAATTATTCTATGTATTATTAACTAATATCATTAGATTTGATTTATTAAAAATATAAAATAATTTTATATAACAAATTATTAATTAAACTCATTTTAAAATGTAAGCAAAATAAATTAATTTCTTAGGCGGCCCAATGTAGATCCATGATTTATACAATAATCAAACAAAACATAGAATTTGTGAATTGTGATAAAAAAAAAGGAATAAAAAAGTAGGGCTCACACTATATTGGTTTGCTTGCCTCCATTGCATGTTAACAAAACATGGGCTTACGGAGACTAATCCCAATTTCAAGTTGGGCAGATAGAAAACCTATCCGAATCTCATACAATTAATATCAACCTACACCCAAAGTCCTCTTTTAATCTTTTTGGGTCTTCTCTCTCCCAGCAAGCAAGCATATACGCCAGCAATAGAGAACGGCGTATATGCTTTTAAATTTTTGTTTTTAAATTTTAGAGTGTGATATTACATGTCGTGGAAGCAAAATTATAAGTACTGTATTTTGTGTTTTAATACTTTTGATCATGTGGAATTACAAGTGAAATTATAGAAAATAGTAATAACAATTCCGACAAATGGTTGACATTCTAGAAATTAAAATTTGAAGTAATAAAAAATATCATTATATACACGTGAATAAATTGTATAACCAGTTTTTTTATTGTAAATGCTATGTTACTCAACAATTAATTAATCAATATATAATTTCAAGCTATATTTTTGTTATTATATAATACTTTTTATTATTTTATATTTGCAATAAATATTTTTTATATAGCTCATTGCTAAAATAAAAAATTTTACTAATTAATTAGGTTTACAGTAGATTATAGTTATTTTTTTAAATCTAATGACACTTTTGGTTACTTTTCATTCGATAATTTTTCTGTCATGTATAATTATACAACTCATTTAAGCAATGATTATTGTACATAGGTACCAATATTTTACAGAACATTATGTATGGTACCAGACTCTTGATAAATCCAGATGTTCCTGAGGCTGTGATGCTTCGAAAAAAGTATTGTACAAATATTGTGAATTATTTATGGTTGTGCATATTGACTGTATTTTTATGGTGTTGTGATTGATAAGTAGCATGTACTATAGAGAGATCTCACAGTACCTGTCTGTGTTTTCTGGCAAACCGGCGTATGTTAATGAAGATGAAGTTTTATATTCCACTGAGAGGAAGACAATAAAGGAGTTACGTGCGGCTGCGGATGTGAATGCCTTATAGAAAACTACTTTTTTATGTTTGGTTTATTATTTGTTTTTTTTTGACTTTCAAACTGTTCCTATGTAAATTGGATTCTATGTTATTCTGGCCACTGTTCTTGATGTTGAACATGTTCTAAGTTGGTGGTATAAATCTTGTGTTTGCAGCGTGAAAGCAGAAGTTAATGCGGATACATACTTCTGCGATGGCTGTAATAAGGACGTGAATAATGTTTTTAATAGGTACGACTCTAATTGGACTTATTTGTGCAATCTTTTCATAAAAAAGCAATATAGTTATGTAATTGATTATGTCTCTTTTTAATTTATTTAGCAATATCTAGCTTAATACCAACAATTAGTAGATAATAAGAGAACAATTTATTAAAAACACAAACTCCTTTAATTGATGGAAATATTGTCTATCCATAAAAAAAATTGTCAAAATGAGATAGAGTGCATAGAAAAAATTCATATACCTACAACAATTTTATACCAAAGTCTCCTCTGCTAGACTAAAATCTAGAAAACTGATAAGCCTAAAAAAATTATGTTTGAGCATTTAAATTGTGTTGAATATAATTTTTATGATTTTATTGTAACTAAAGGGTGACAGGTCAAGTGTTAGTTGATGTTTTTGAATAAAAAAAGTAGGTATAAGTTGAATTTGTTGGTTTTAGATGGTACTGCTATAATAACTTTTGTTGTGTTCGATAAGGAGACCGCAGCTCTATTCGGACGAACCTGTACTGAGACGGTGAAAAAGTTGAATGTATGTGGTTTCTGCTGTTGAAACCATTTGAATGGTTGTGATGATTCAATGTCGGATGTGAATATAGAAGATAATTTTATACCATCCTCAGAAACTTTAGACGGTATGTAAAAATTTTTTCTGTATGTTTATTTGCATCTTTGTGTACATCATAGACTAAATTGTATCGGTATGACAACTGAGTATTTAAAGAGAGTTCATTCAGGAAATGTGTGGGATATAAAAAATCTTATTTATCAATGTCAACACTGTAAAGCATGGATGTGGTCTGAAGAAAGGCTTGCTAAATTCAAATAGTCGCCCCAACCAAAGTTTTTATTATGTTGTATGGAAGGAAAGATCGAGCTTCCTCTACTTTCTGTGCCTCCTGATGAACTCATTCAGCTTCATACTAGAGGAGATCAAAGAAGTATTCTAAAAAATATAAGGGCATTTAATTTAATGTTTTGTTTTATATCAATGGCCGGAAAAATTGACCGTGGGGTGAATAATGGGATTGCTCCTCCAATTTTTAAGCCTTGGGTCAAAACTACCATAGCATCGGTAGCTTACTTCCTCCGGATAGTCTGCGACCAACATTTGCCTAGCTATATATCTATGAACAGAAAATAAGATTGATAATCGGATAGACACACTTCGGGAATTTTCATGCAACCAATCAAACATTTTAGTTATTTTTTATATGTGAGAGAAAATAACATAAAATTTATTTTTATTTTTTGCAGTTCCAATGAAGCTATAAATGAGCGGGATAAGAAAATTGTGGTAATATTAAGAAACATGCTAGAAAAATATAATAGTTTGGCAAAGAATTTTCGCTATGCGAGAGATAGGTACCAACAGGAAAATTGCACAAAGATAAAGTTTAAGTTGATTAGTAAAAGGACTACAGATGGCAGGACATACAACATGCCATCTGCATCTAAAGTGGCTGTATTGATTGTTAGCGATGTCGAACAACAAAGCAAAGATAGAGATATTATTATAAAGAGTCAAACTAGAAAGCTCCAACAAATTGATGTTTTTCACCCATCTTATTTAGCCTTGCAATATCCATTGTTGTTTCCATATGGGGAGGATGGATTTCGTTTGGGTATTGCAACATCAGATTCTATCTCCGCTAGGCCTACAAAGAAAAACAAAACAATCACTTTGCGACAATTCTTTGCTTTTCAACTACGTACAGAAAAGGATGGGTGAATCTTTGTTAATTCTAAGATCAAAGAGATTATTCCAACAGTTTCTGGTAGATACCTACATAATGGTGAAATCAGAGATGTTAAAATACTTTAGGTGTAAACAACCACAGTTGAGGGTTGACAAATACAAATGTCTGCATGAAAGTCTTATAAACGGGAATGTAGATACTACAAGACTTGGCAAAAGAATCATTCTTCCCGGTACTTTTACCGGTGGACCTAAGTACATGATGAATAATTGTAAAGATGCATTTGCAATTTGCAGATATGCAGGATATCCTAACTATTTTATCACTATGACCTGTAACCCTGAATAAGATGAGATAAAAAGAGAAGTGACTCCCATTGGATTAAAGGCAGAAGATCGCCCTGATATATTGTGTCGAGTTTTCAAGATCAAACTTGATGGTTTGATTGATGACCTAAAAGAGGAACAAATCTTTGAAAAAATTTTGGAATGTAAGTCTGTGTTTATGCAACACCTTATTAAAATCTTATGCTGTAATGTTTTGCTCATTTGTCTTTTCAATTTACATATGTTTGCACTATAGAGTTTCAAAAGAGAGGGCTTCCGCATGCACATATCCTTTTATTCATGAATAACGAGTTCAAGCCACAAACACCAGATGACATAGACAAACATATAACAGCTGAGATTCCTGGTTAAAATGAAATGCCAAATCTACATGGAACTGTTCAAAATTACATGGTACATGGTCCATGTGGTCTGTACAATAAGAATTCACCTTGCATGAAGAATGGATCATGTTCAAAGTTTTATCTCAAAGAGTTTGGACAGCAAACACTCATTGATGAAGCCGGATTTTCCAAATATAGGCATATTGATAACGGTTGAACAGTGAAGAAAATGAAATGTGTACTAGACAATAAGTTCATTGTTCCTTATAATCCAGAATTGTTGCTCAAGTTCGGGTGCCACATAAATGTGGAATACACATGCCAAACAAGTTCTATTAAGTATTTGTTTAAGTATGTACACAAGGACAATGACCATGTAACAACTACCCTATACAACACTGGTGATTTGTCAGAAGCCACACAAGTTGTTGACGAAATTAGGAATTACTACGATTGTAGGTACATTTCGGCATGTAAGGCAGTCTGGTTTATTTGGATATGAAATCTAAGAGAAAGAACCATTTGTGATTAGACTTCTATTCCATTTGGAAGATGAGTAACCTGTGGTTCAATTCAACTAGGTATCCTTTAAAAATGGTACAATATTCAGCCTTTTATTACAATAATTTAAAAAAATTAAAACAAATACATCTAAAAATTATGAATAAATTTAGTGTCTTTTTAAAATTAAATACACGTTCAAAATACAAACTAAATAAACTGAAATTTAAATTTTAAATTTTAAATTTCTATTCCAAATTTAATACATATCTAAAAGTTAAATTATTAAAAATTAAAAATTTTGATTTTAAAATTCTTAAATAAATCTTAAACTATCTAATTATTAACTAAATCCGTACAAAACACTCAAAAAAGCAGAGAAGTCACATTTGCCCCACATCAAAAATCCCGAGCCGCACATCGAAAGACGAAAATCCAGAGAAATCATCATCTGCCGCCGTTCTTCCGCGCCACCTTCTTCTTTCGCGCTCATCTTCGACGTTGCCTTCCTCCTTCTCGACGCTCAGTCACAATGCTGCATTCCCCTTCGTCAACACTCATCTTCGTCATCGCCTTCCTCCTCCTCGATCACCGTTGGTCCGCAATAACGTTGCGGTTCATCCATGCCGAAAACTTACCTAAGATTTGGATGGGTCTATGACACCATTGCTTTTTTTATTATTCTGTATAAATTTTATTATTTTTTTAAATCAAAAATCGAATAAAATGGTCTGAGGAGATTTTCATATATATTGCAATGTTAAATTATTTTTGCATGTGTGATTTCTATATGTTGGAAGTGTTTCAAAAATATTTTTTGTGTAACTTCATAATTTTAGATGTGTTACAATTATTTTTTAATGTTTAAATTTAAATTTTAGATTTATGATTTTGGATGTGTTTTAAAAATATTTTCTGTATAACTTCATAATTTTAGATATGTTACAATTATTTTTTAATGTTTAAATTTAAATTTTAGATTTATGATTTTGGATGTGTTTCAAAAATATTTTTTGTATAACTTAATAATTTTAGATGTGTTACAATTGAAAAAAAAAAACTATAATTGAAAATATTTTAGTTTGTGTATATAATTATATTCGACCATTTATCACTAGAAAGTCGTAAAACATATCCTGCATTTTATCAAAAGTACAAAAAGTAAGGGATTAATTTTTTTCTAAATATACTGACTTTGATTTTTTTTTTTTTGCAGATACAAATTGGAATATTGTAACAGAATAGAAGAAAGAAGGAAATAATAACTAACTATAAAGTGGGTAGGAAGTTAGAGAATTTTAATTTTTAAAATTTAAATTAATCTTAACTATAAATATGTATCCTAAAAAATAGGAATATATTTTAATAAAAAAATAATTAAATAATATTAAAGACTGAACAAAGGCAGAATTTTATTGTACAAATAGCATTTTTCTATTGTGAAACTTCTAATGTGAATGATATCGTCGAAAGAGCAATATCTCAAGTCCATGTTTTTGAGATGGATGGCGGCGAACATGTCATATCCCTATGCTCGAACTCTGACTTATGCTGAGTTTCTAATCAAGTTTGTTTGGAAGGACGATTCTTTAAAGTGGTTTCCTTGAAAGTAAGGCTTCACAATTGGAAGGTTGACTCATGTATCTACAGGTAACGACGAGTTTATATTCAATTTTGATCTTATTTATTTGATTATTTAAATTTAAAATCTTAACAGCATGTATCCCACGTCCATTTTATTCGATTTATCTACACTAGAAAATAAATGTTCAAATAACTTTCAGCAGTTATAATTTGTAGATTATACAATTTTAGAATTGTTCTATATTTTTTAGAAAAATTAATCTTATACGGATGTGTAGCTACATAATAATTGAAATCGCATAGCCTAATCCATTTAGCAATTTAAAAGGGGATTTTAACCAAGTTTTTTGTAACAAATACCGAAGAATATTACCAACGACTTCTCTTGAATACTCAAAGAGGATGTATGAATTTTTGAGATATAAGAATAGTAGGAGGAACAATTTATGCTACGTATAGAGATGCATGCTTCGTCCTTGGACTCTTGCAAGATGATAGAGAATTCATGGATGCAATTAAGGAAGCATGCTCGTGAGTCTCATGATCATATATTAGAAGGTAATTTGTCATTCTATTAACATCCAACAATATCTCAAGACCAGAACTTGTCTGTGATAGATGTTGGCATGAACTCTCAAATGATATTTTGTATCGATAGAGAATCGTGATGAACATGAGGGGTAAGTTTTTATAATTACAATTATAAAAGTTCTTCATTATTGATCATTTTTAGTTTGGTTGAATTTTTACAGTATCGTATAATATGCAGAGTTAACCATATCAGATGATGAGATTAATTAGTTGTGCTTAATGGATATAGACAAGATCTTACATTCCTATGGTAAAACCTTGAAAGACTATCCTCCTATGCCTTTAGCAACTGAAGTTGATAGTTCTTTGTTAACCAAAAGGGTTATCAAGGAAGAGCTAAAATTTAACAGGGATGATTTAAAGAAAAATGCTTCAGACATGTTAACCATCGCAACACCTAAGCAGAAATATTATGATGAAATTGTTACAAATGTGTATTATGATGAAGGAGTTTTTTCTTTGTGTATGGTCATGGGGGTACTGGAAAAACATTTCTCTAAAACCTTATGTCTGTTGAGATTTGCTCAAGGGGTGATATTGTGTTAAATATTGCTTCAAGTGGTATTGCATCTTTACTTCTTCCCAATGGAAGAACGACACACACAAGGTTCAAAATACCGCTGAATATAACTAAGGATTTTGTATGTAACATCAAACCTGGTTCCCCTCAAGTAATACTGCTGTTGAAAGCCAAACTTATAATTTGGGATGAGACTCCAATGGTTATTAGGTACTGCTATAAAGCTCTTGATAAAAGCTTAGGTGATATCATGAGATTTTCTCCAACATATAACAAAGATTTTCCCTTTGGAGGAAAAGTGGTTGTACTAGGTGGAGACTTAAACAAATTCTTTCTATCATTTCACGAGGATCGGGACAAATTAATCTTCCCTTTGGAAGTTTTGTCAGGTGTTCAAACTAACAAAAAATATGAGATTCTCTGTAGGAACGACTATTTCAGATCAAGATGAGAAAGAGCAATTTGGTGAGTGCTTATTGAAAGTTTATGATGGTCTAATATGTGACAATATAGATGGTGAATCTGAGATATGTCTTCCAGGAGATATTGTTATTCCTTCTTCGGACCAGGCATTTGATAAGTTGGTTCATTTTTCTTATCCAAATATTTTGGATAACATGTCCTCAAAGAATTTTTTCAAAGCAAGAACTATATTGGCTCCCACGCTGGACGTCGTTGAAGATGTCAACAACCATCTGATGGCTATCATTCCTAGAGAAAAAAATTATATCTTAGTTCGAATTCGATTTGTATGAATGAAGAAAATATGGAGAGTCAACTAGATCTCTATGGTCTTGAATTACTGAATAGCATAAATTGCTCTGATTTGACTCCACATAAATTAATACTCAAGATTGGTGTTCCGGTGATGTTACTGAGGAATTGACCAATCTAGTGGTCTTTGTAATGGTACAAGGCTACAAGTTAGGAAACTTAGAAATCATGTCATAGAATGTAAAATTTTAACGGGTAACAATGTTGGTCATATTACTTTAATTCCAATAATGAATATGGTACCAACAAATGAAACCGTCCCAGTTAGATTCCAACGAAGACAGTTTCTCATAATAGTATCATTTGCCATGACAATTAATAAGTCTCAGGGACAAACTTTATCTCATGTTGGATTGTACTTGTCCAAACCAGTTTTTACACATGGCCAACTATATGTGGCACTTTCAAGAGTTAAGTAAGAGAGGTTTAAAAGTTTTACTTATGAATCACGTAGGAATGTTTGCAAATTCAACCATCAATGTTGTTTATAGAAAAATCTTTGAAATAATAGGATTCTAATATAAATATTTTAATTTTATTTTAAATTCTATATCAATGTATATTGTATAATTATTTTACTTAAAAAAAGTGTAAAATAATTATTACTCACTATTTTTAAATTAAACTTTAATTTTAATAATAATTTTATAAATTTCTTAACATAATAATTATTTTGTGTTTTTATTTAAATATCTAAACATATAAATTTTTTTCACTTTTATAAATTTTTTCGTGCTGAGCACGGGTTCATACACTAGTTAAATATTAATTTTTAACTCTTTTTAGTAAGTTAGGTAAACACTTTTAGACACCATAACAATCATCTTAATTTAATATGTTGTAAAAATATTATGCTTGTACTTATTACTTCTATTGTTTGTCTCTCGTATTGCTATATTGAATGGTTCTGACCATCGTCGAGCCACTAATGTCAGCACCAAATCAGATGCTCAACAAACGAAGTTTAACCTTCCCGTCTGTTGAGATTAAGGATGATTAATTATGATAATTAGAGAATTAGTCTTGGTTTTAAGAGGGCTATATAAGTAGAGAGGAAAAACTCTATTGAGAGAATGACTCATTTATTTTACTAAAACTAAATTCAATATTTTCTATTCTTTAGTTTTTCAATTTTCCCTTCTTTCGTTCTATTCTTCTGCAATCAAAATTACTGCTGCAAAATTCCTTTTATGGTATCAAGAGCAACAGGTGTTTGATCCATAGCTTCCCCCCAATGAAGATTCTGCCAATTCCAACAACACTCTTCCCTCCTCTTCTGTTATCAACAATTTTTTCACAAATTTCTTCAATCAGAGACCTTTTCACCTGATTAGTAACAAACTTGGTGAGAATAATCACAAGACTTTGGCAACAGCAAACTCTCTTTGCAATTTGAGGACAAAATCTTAAAGATCATATCCATCCAACACGAATTCCTCCTCAATTTGATTCCATGGCAAATCAGCAAGTTGGGATTGACAAGATCTTAGTCACAATCTTGTATGACACGTTGCATAGGTTTATAGGCCTCATTTGCTTAAGGCTAGTAACTGATTCCACCTTAGGAATGAGAGTGACAAGTGTCTCGTTAATCTCAGAAACACTATTGGGATTTAAAAAATATTTTCCACTAGTTTGCATATCTTTGGTCCAACATAATTCCAATTATTCTAGTAAAAAATAGTATGGATACTATTTTTAGACCTCCCATACTAAAAACAAACTTTTTGATTTTCTAGGAAGTGACATCCCTGCCAATAGAAACAAGATCAAAATTATTTAAAGTAGAAAAAGATTTACTAACAATAAAGGGACAATCAAGAATATCATTAAAATAAAGAAATGAGTAGAAGAAAGTAGCCATGTTTTCCAGCACATTGCCGTCAGTTATCTAATTTCCATTATCATCTTGCATAGAAATCACTTTATTCCTTCTTATTCTAACTAAAATAGTTCCATGAAAATATTTTGTATTACAATCCCTGCATTCAATCCATTTGCATCTTGATTTTTGGTACTACATAATCTCTTCTTGAGCAAGAATATTTTCATATTCCTTCCAGAGGTTGACTTAGGAGATTTTCTAAAAAATAATTGCTGCTGTGACCGAGACTATTGACAATCCCTTGTAGCATTCTCATAATTCTATCTTTTTTTCTAAGAATATTACCAAACATCAAATGGTTCCATTTTTTCCGGGGATCTTTGAAAATCAACAATGCAATTAGTCCAAGAATTTTGCACTCTCTAGCTGTTAGAGACCATATTCTCAAACTCCAGATGCATTAACCAGGCTGTCAAAAACCTGAAAAGTCTCTTTCTCCTATTAGTTTGATCTGCAGCAAGGAGTTAGAGGCATAAGGGAGTATGGTTAGACTTAAGCATGGGCAAATGCTTGATTCTAGCTTCTGAAAAATTAATTTGCCAATCCACATTACACAATCCCTTATCTAGCCTTTCCACAAGGTTATCCTTTTCCATGTGTATGGCTAACCAAAAAAACCCAAATCAAATGGATCAGTGCTTATAATGCAGGATTGGAACTCAGTACGAACCCCCTGACCCTGACTCAAAGCTCCTCCTCTAGGTTCACAAGAATGCAAAAGGGCGTTAAAATCACCCAAAAGGCACCAAGGATCTTCATAGCTCAAGCAAATGTCATAGATATTCTGCCATAATTCTCTTCTTAAACTTCTCTGAGGACTTCCATAAATAGTAATGATGTTCCAAGGAATAAAATCTTTCTCCTTCACCCTCATATGGATAAATTGCATATGAGACTTGAGAATATCAACTTCCCAGAAACTCAAATCTCAGAGCATCCATATGCCACCAGAAAAGCCTCTGACTTCCTCCACAAAGTGGCTATCAAAGCCTAATTTCTCACGATTTTTTTTCCTGTCCCCACTAATATGGGTTTCCACAAGAATCAGGAAACTAGCTTCATATTGCCTCTTGGAATCTCTTATTAGGGAAGGGAAGGAGTTACCACCCACCCCACGACAGTTCCAACATAACAGATTCATCATTAAAAAAGAGAAGAAAAAGGGTGTTACCAGAGACATAAGCTAACGATTCGGAGTGACCTTATTCCCTTCTAATTCAGACATATCACCACCGGCACTAGTACTTGTACCCATCGTTGCCACTGCATCCTCCATGTTAGTATCCGACAGTTTATCTATCAATTTATCGGTTTTGTATGAATAACCCTCCATCACCATCGTTTTGGTAATTTGGAGTTGGGAATGTCTCTGATTAAGAAAGGAATTTGTCATAAGATGATTTTCGAAGACTTGCTAGATCATATTTGAAGCTTCAATAGCTTCCTTTTACTCTTGATTTAGCCTTTGCATGTTGTCAAGCATAATTTGTTCCATGAGGTTCTTCTCTTTCTTTTTTCTTTTAGTCAGATAGATTGGACAACCTCCAATCCTAGGTACTACACAATACACCCACACACTCCTCACACACTTACCACACGTTACAGCAACAGCTAGGAGATTTTTTTAATCAATTGTAACCAGTTGAACTTAAACTGTCATTTGAGCTATAACTTATTGGCAAAGTAAAAGCTTGCAACACCCCATTACCCTAAACCTTACCTCTAGCCGTAAAGCAAAGGATAATAAGGTGTCACAACAGTTCTAAAGCTCATACATTAATGAATATAGGAAGAAATAATGATACTATGATCCCGATGAAGGAATAAAGTTCAAAATCGCGTAAATAAATTTACAAAACGTGAAGCGTTCACACATGATAACTAAAAGTGTAAGGCACAAGATACAACATGAGACTTAATAATAATAGTCAAGATAGCTATATATAAGTATGATAAACATAGAGTACTAATCGCAACCCACGGAGTTTAGGCCGACTAGTCATATATAGAAATAACAGAGTTTTTTGGGTTAAAACAGTTTATACAACTTATCTTTCAAAATAAGCGTCTAAGGCAACAGAGTATAATAACAAAAGTGAGAGAACTACAATATATGAACCAAAACACAAAGATAACAAAAGATCCTCCGCGCTGTCACCATTTGCAAACTCACCGAGGTAGGTTGCGACTTGCATCTGAAAAATAACAACAACATATGGTATGAGAACCGGAGGTTCTCGGTATGATAACAGTGCCTAATATATAAGATATAAGATTTCGGAATGTCAAAGGCAACCATAGAACTTCACATCACAAATATTCAAGCTTAACAAAAATAAATAACTTAAACCAAACACCATAAACAGGGTTATCTAAACTTAGGATATTTCTAACTAATACTAATCACACCACTGTATCCCACAGCCTTCACCAACCTAACCTCCATGCGAACCCGTCGCCACCGCCTCCCGATCCTCCTTGACGCCAGTAAAACACATTGAATGCATACAAGTAAAGCATATTTAATATTCATGTATAACAGGTAAATCAATTAGCATATAGACATATTTTTCAAATATAACTCAAGTAATCAAAGCAAGCACGCATGTAAAAGATGCATATGATGAATATTTACCCTATTTTGGCTCGTGACATCACTTGTCAGTTTAGAATGCCAACCCGACACATCTCCAGGGATGTTGCCTTTCTACCACGCTAGGGATATAGTGCCCTGCACACTATTGGCCCGTAGATATAGTGTCCGGCTCACTCTTTCGGGTTCTAGTGTCCAAGTTCACTCTTGCGGCAGAAAGGTTATGTGAGCGGGAGACTGCCTTAGTCCTCACACCTCAACATAGGCGGGAGACTGCCTTGGCCCCTACACCGGCACCGCTACCTCGACAAGCGGGAGACTGCCACAGCCCTTGCCCGAGGCGCATAGCGACTTGCCAATCATAACAATTCAGTAATACAGCACAACTCATAGCACAATTCCATTTACAGACTTTCCATTAACCATAATCCTTCATTTGCAAGTTCCAAACTCATCATCCATCATCAATATCTCAAGGTCATCATCAACCCGGCTCCCCATTAGCTAACAAGACAAAACCATCCAACTGACATACCGAGCCTAAGTCACCGTCTTCTAAAACCAGTATATAAATATATTAATCTCAAACATAAATCCATCTATACTAGTCTTAGGGCCTAATTACTAGTCACAAGTCTTAAGGAGAAGTTAAAGAAATATAGAAAGTTAGAGAACCTTTAAAAGTGAAGAAAAATACATTTAAGCAAAATAGGGGTTGTGCGTACGCACCCCCTATCGTGTGTACGCACATGTTGAAGAAAGTGCGTCCGCGTACGAGTGCCAATATGCTGCGTTGGCATCCCAAAAAAATTGGACCATTCCATGTACGCATGCATGGGCCGCGTATGCGAGAAGGCTTGGCAGAGACGCACGTCCGCGTATGCATGTACCTCAGATGGTAGAAAAATGTCAAGTTGCAGAAATTTCAGTTTTAAACACCAAACTTTAAACGTCAATAACTTCCTCCGTTTTTCTCAATCTTTATATCATTTTGAAGCTCTTGAAATCATCTCTAATTTAAAATAAAAATCATTCAATTTCAATATCCGAGACTCAAGTTATGATCTGCCAAAACTCACCAAAAATTAAGTTTTATACAAAAACATAAAAGTTCTCAAATTTCCAAATTCCATAACCAAACCAACCAAAACATACCCAAACATTCCAAACTCAACCAATTCAATACCAAAACATACTAAATCCAGACCCAAAGTCCCTCAATTACTTTCTTACCATTTCATTCAAGATTACCTCCTCTCCACTCAATAAACCCATATATCTAATAAAATCTCAATTTTAAACATACCACTCCAACAATTTCCATAATTTCACGCACGCATGCACACACGCATATATCGTCCTCAATACTCATCAAACTCAAAGATCGTCAACAATTCTCAATAACATCATTAATCAATACCAATAATCAAAATCATCACAATCATCAAATTCATCATACATCATCAAATCCACAATCATCAACAACCATTTTCATCCTATTTTAAGGTCCACTAGCCTAAAGTTCATGAAACATTACATATTACATAAAGAAAACTGAAATCATACCTTGGCCAATTATCCTCCACGCACAAAACCACTTCTGTGATATTGTTGCACATTGCTTGCACCTTTCATAAAAGTTCGAGAATCTTTCCCAATTTGAGCTCCTTTGGTAGTCGTCAAAGATTTCTTCATAATTTGCCTCCGCACCATCATCTAAGACCCAAAGATTGACCTTTTGATTTGTTTCTTGATAATTAGTAGATACTTGATTATCTTGATGATCCACGTTACCATTACAATTAATGCCTGAATTATGATTGGCTTTGTTCCATTAGAGCCATCGACAGCATTTTGGCCTTCCCAGTCACCTTGGTCGACATGATTCTCACTGCAATCATTAACTCTATGACCATACTTTTCACACAAGAAACATATTAAGTGTAACCCTTTATACTCAATGTTGAGAATGTTCCCTAGCTTCGAAATGCACAGAAAAAAATTTTCTTAAAAGATCGATTTCCATGCAGATCTTAGCAAATCTCCCTCGAGAATCGATAGATGTAACTTTATCGATTTTGAGCATAGTCCCTAAGGCTAAGCCGACCCTCTAAAGAAAGAGGTGGTTGTATAATTCAATTAGTAGATTTGGTATACATATCCATGCTGCTATCTTTTTTATAACATTTTTTGATAATAGAAAAAAAGGTCTTCATATTTGAACAATCAGATAATGTTTGATGATCATCCATGAGCTTTTAGTGAGAGCATAAGAGTAATTCCCTCATCTGAAAAATGAACAAAAAATAGTTACGATCCATATCAATAACATTAATCTTACCTTTCTTGACCTCGTCTCTATTGAGACGTTGTTCCATGAAAGCTAGGTGAACTCTTTTGCCCAATACTTTGACAATGAGTGCCGCGTGCCATGATTTGTACCATTCGTCAAACTCATCCTTTGATACTGGAATAATTAGGCATAGATCAAAACTCGCGGCTTCTTTGACTTGATCATCATTATCCTGGTACCAACGATCTTCCGAATTCAACGTTTTTTCATCTACTTCCTCCTCTATTATATCTGTAAAGTTTTTCATTGGAGGTCTTGAAGGAGTGAAGAAAGAATCCTTATAAGAGTATTTTTTAACCGTTGAAAAGTTATATGTGGCAACATCCACCACTTCCATACATTCTCCCAATTGTTTTAAGTCGACTTCTTCTTAGAGTTTTAGTACTTTGTTGCACCAGATCTTTTTCTTGGGTTGAAACCCTAGGTGAGCTTGTGCTAGAAGGTTTCATAACTCGGATGTATTTTTCTCTTATGAGAAACTCTACTTTTAGTAGAGGCACTCTACTGGTTAAATTTAAAAGAATATAAAAAAATTTAAAAAAACCAAAAAAATAAAGAAGCAAATGTTTAATTATTAATTTTTTTAAAAACAAAAAGTGAGTAGCGAATAAATATATCATTAATAACCACTTCTGTGCATAGACTCATTTGAAAACGGTGACTTATAAATGTTTGAGAGTAAAAATAAATTGAATTCGAATAAGAATTGTTGAATTTAAATTTAAATGAAACAATAAGAGGGGCCGCACGCCGCATCAAGAGGCAGAAAAGATATTTTTGTATGCGAGTTTGAAGGTTGTGTGTCGCTCTCTCCGTGGTGTCTCCAAATACATAGAAGCCAGAATTAGGGTTTCTCCATCTTCCCTTTCCAATATTCCTTCCTTCCAATTCAGGGTTTTAATAAATCTCTCAAGTTTCAAGAATACAGATACAGGTTCCTTCTCTTCTCCTCCTTATTCATTCAAACTCCTGTTACTTTTGCTGCATTGCGTTTTGCTTCCCCATTCTAGATCACCTTGCTTATCCAATCATCTGTTTGCACCGTTTTTAGGGTATTGAAACTCGCCCTACGTTTTGTCTTTGTGTTCATAAATGTGGACACCAGCATTGTTGTGCATATTTATACCCTTTTCTTTTTCCCAATTGTTTTATGCTTGCGTTATTGAATTATAGTTCCTGTTTCTGTTAGGTGCTGATTTGGGTTCGTTGTATTGCAGGGTTTGATTAGGGTTTTTCTATTTCTATCGAGGGTTTTGATTTGGGCAACTAAGGACACGAAGGAAGAAAAGGGCTTTCTTTTGGAGTGGTTTTTTTCCCCTTGCTTGTGATTGACTATGCGAGCTTCATGGGCTGATTTGGCTGCGAATACTGCAGCTGAGAACGCAGGTGCTGGTACTTCAGCCAATAATGCTGGAACTGGTAACAGTTTACCTCCTTCAAGGTCTACTTATGTGCCTCCGCATCTGAGGAACCGGCCGCCTTTGGCTGAATCACCTGCTCCTCCGTATAGTGGCAGTACAACTTCTGGTTCTGGGGCTGGTACAGCTAATGCTGGATCACGTTGGGGTGCACCTCGTGCTGAGTACCGTTCTGGGGTTGGCGGCAGTGGTGGCCGAGGAAGTGCATGGGGGAACAGAAGTGGGGGTTGGGATCGCGGAAGGGACCGTGAGGTCAATCCATTCGGAGATCAGGATGATACGGAGCAAGCATTTAATGAGCAAGAGAACTCGGGGATAAATTTTGATGCCTATGAGGACATTCCGGTGGAGACAAGCGGGGATAATGTGCCACCACCTGTGAATACATTTGCTGAAATTGACTTGGGTGAAGCGCTTAATCTTAATATAATGAGGTGCAAATATGTTAAGCCGACGCCTGTTCAACGGCATGCCATACCAATTTCCCTTGCTGGAAGGGATTTGATGGCCTGTGCACAGACTGGTTCTGGAAAGACAGCTGCTTTCTGTTTCCCAATTATCAGTGGAATTTTGAGGGGCCAACCTGTGCAAAGGCCACCTCGCGGGGTGCGTACAGTTTATCCACTTGCCCTTGTTCTCTCACCAACTAGGGAGCTATCAATGCAAGTGAGTTGATTATATTGACTATGTATTGTGACATATTTAAATTTGGTGCAGTTTTGCAGTGAAAATATATGGGAAATGTTGTGATTTGGTTTCAGATACATGAAGAGGCTAGGAAGTTTGCATATCAAACAGGGGTTAAGGTGGTTGTTGCTTATGGCGGAGCTCCAATAAACCATCAGGTTTCTTTTCAATTGTTTATCTTTTTTTGGTTCTCTGTTCTCTTTTACCTAGGATTAGTTATGCTACTATTGATGCTATTTTTGATAGATGCTTCAATTTTTGTCGTAGTTGCTCCATTGAATGATCTATGTTCTCCACCTAATGAGATAGGGTATGAGTGTTTATGAACTACAGTTTCTTTGGAAATGTGAAGATGTGCTAATTAGCCATAAATTATCAATCATAGTTTGAGAGTATCTGGAAATTTTATAAACATGTCACTGTAGCTGGTGTGCTTTTGTTCTTGCTGCAAATTTGGCTGAATTGATCCAATTTGGAGGCTAGAGTCTAGATGCTGTATAGCCCATAATGTAATATCTTACTTATCAATGCAGTATGAACATTTAGTATCTGATATATATATCTCACTAATAAGTTATGAATTTTCCAGCTACGAGATCTTGAGAAGGGGGTGGACATTCTCGTCGCCACTCCTGGAAGACTGGTAGATTTGCTGGAGAGAGCTAGAGTTTCACTTCAGATGATCAGATATCTTGCACTAGATGAGGCAGATAGGATGCTGGATATGGGTTTTGAGCCACAAATAAGGAAGATTGTTGAACAAATGGATATGCCCCCTCCAGGTGTAAGACAGACTATGCTATTCAGTGCCACATTTCCTAAAGAGATACAGGTTTAGTTCATTCTTTAAATTTCTGGAAGACCTTTTATCTATGTTAGCAAGATATGCTTTTAGTGTATTGTAGGACTTGGGAGCGTCGCTTATCTGAGAAACATATATTTTATTTTTCTCTCTCAGTTGTGAACATATCTGAATTATTGTTGTAATTTATGGTTGACATGCAGAGACTAGCCTCCGATTTCCTGTCAAGATACATTTTTCTCGCTGTTGGAAGAGTTGGGTCAAGTACCGATTTAATTGTCCAGAGAGTCGAGTATGTTCAGGAGTCTGACAAGAGAAGTCATCTTATGGACCTTCTTCATGCACAGAGAGCAAATGGTGTTCAAGGAAAGGTATTATCTCATTCTGATTTCACAGAAAGTGAATTTCCTCTCCTTTTCCTTTTATCTTTGCTCTCTCAGGTGTGATGGTTACCTCTGATGGATGAACTACTGTGATTTTGGATTGTATAGTTTCTGAACTTTATATTAAACTCTAGAAAAATGACTCACTAGAGATTAAATCTATTTCATGCTTGATTTCCTGTAATGCAGCAAGCTTTGACATTAGTTTTTGTGGAGACAAAGAAGGGAGCCGATGCACTGGAACATTGGTTGTGCATGAATGGTTTTCCAGCTACTACTATTCATGGAGACAGGACCCAGCAGGTTAGTCGGTTGTAAACATGTATATTTCAGACCGACATCTTAAGTATAGAATTGGGTTTCTCTCATAGGCAATGGGTTAATAGTTTTGACTTGTTTTTTAGACCTACAACATCTTCGTATTAGAACTGGCTTTTCTGTCATATGCAAATAGGTTTTTGCTTGTTTCCTCTTGGTGTCCCTGTTCTTGTTGATCAATTCCCTGTCTATTATCATATCGTTTTTCTGATTTATTATTAGTTTGTATGAAGGTGAAGGCTGCATTTATTTTGCTGTCTCTCTCCCTTGTAAAAGCTGACTTCCTTTTCAACTTGTTACAATCATTAGTTTGAAAGTCTTTACATCAAATTCGTATGCTAGTTATTTTTCTTTTTTTGGTGAGAATTGTATTGGTTGTGTTATATATATTTTTTTATGCTTGGGATTTGTATATATACTTAGCTGTTTGTGAATGCCTGCAGGAAAGAGAAATGGCGTTAAGGTCATTTAAGAGTGGGAACACACCCATATTGGTTGCCACTGATGTCGCTGCACGTGGTCTTGATATTCCTCATGTTGCCCATGTGGTTAACTTTGACCTTCCAAATGATATTGATGACTATGTACACCGGATTGGAAGGACAGGACGTGCTGGAAAGAAAGGCCTCGCAACTGCGTTCTTTAATGACAACAATGCCTCCCTTGCAAGATCTTTAGCAGAACTAATGCAGGAAGCAAATCAAGAAGTGCCCGCATGGCTCTCACGGTATGCTGCTCGATCTTCATTTGGAGGTAGGAACCGTCGTTCGGGAGGAGGGCGTTTTGGTGGCCGAGACTTTCGAAGAGATGGTTCTTTCAATAGGGGTGGTTCTGATTACTACAATGCTGTAAACAGCAGTGGTGGATATGGGGCATCTGGTGGATATGGTGGAGCATATGGTCCCGGGGCATCCAGTGCATGGGATTGATTACCACCACCCAATAGACTATACATAGAGATTAGGTGCGGATGTACACCCATAGAATGATTTTTCTCCCCTCCCCCACTTTTTTTAATTCTTTAAAATTTCTTGTCTTCAATTTACTCTTGCCCTTCTAGTATCCTAGCCATCATTGTTTTGAACAGTTATGCTAATCATCGAGGGAGACGGTGGTGTAGCGGTAATTATTACCACAAAAATAGGGGGTTGTAAAATGTTGATTGGTGTTAGTAATGGCGGTGGCTAACATATTAGGAGTTTCTTTTTACATCTTTATCATTATGGGCAGTAAGTTTGGTGGGGGATTGTTTGTAGAGCATGCAGTGGGGAGCTTTACATGCAGTCGAATCTATTTTCCTACACAATATATGTTTGCCATTTTAACATTCCCTACTCAGTTGAGGCGAAGTTTTGTTGTATCGGTGGTGGCTGAAATGAGTGGAAGATGATTTCAGGGTTGACATTGATCTTACTATTGCTGATTAGTACTCGTTGACGTTCAAGGTTTGGATTTAATATATTTAGCTTATGCTTGGTTGGATTGAGATGGGTATAATGATATTTACATTCATTGAAGGTTCAGGTGTTAAAGACATAAAATCCATTAGAAAGTATAGCGTTTATTTTCTTTGGTAATACTGATTTGGCTCCTTTATAAAGGGGGTTTGTAATATGATTAAATTTGACACTAACCAATTTTGGATTATTTATTTGGATTCGCACACAACGCAACTAACTCATTATAATTAGTTAGAAATTGTCAATTTTACAAATCTTCTGCTCAATTTGTGCTTATTTCAGGGTTTCCTAGAACTATTTCTACTTACATTTTTTTTTCTTGGGGTGTTAGTCCTGTTGATTATTAAGAAGGAAAAAAATTGCAAATTTCCTAACTTTTCTTAGTTAAATCCGATTAAATACAGATAAACTACTATTGAGGAAAATTGAAAGGATCCCCAAATCATTTCAGAGTTTGTTAGGCATTGTTGGAATCGGTGCACCAATTTGCATTTTGCAAACCGTCACCTAAACCACTTGCCTTTTTCAAGTGTAATGATTGCGCGCAACACTTGGGAAAAAAAGGAATTCATCAAAGAAAAGTATAGGAACCAAGTATGTAACCAGCCAAAAATTGAACAATTCAATTCATTATAACCAATGAAAGTGTGTAATCACCGGAACCAGCCAAAAATTGAACAATTCAATTCATTATAACCAATGAAAGTGTGTAATCACCGGAGGTTTTGGAGGAGCTGCTCGGACTGCCTGGTATGCTAACGCTCCTCCTATCAATGGAACCAAGAAAAGTGCATTTGTTTTTAATGCCATTGTTTTGGGAATAAAAAAAGGAGGCCACCTTCGACAAATTTATTGCGGTGGTCGATGAAACAAAACTCGTGTCAGAACTCGGAGGAGCAACCTTGCGATGTCGATGGAGGTGGTGCAGTTTTGCGGAAAGTACAATATGGTTTAGTTTCAGGAGTTGTTCAAGGAAGGAGTGGTGGAGTACGGGCTGATTTTGAACAATTGCAAAAATATGTATATAAAAATATCTATTTAATATAAAAAAACATCCTAATGCTTAACAAAAGAAATGTCCAGCTATGAGATTTAAAAAAAATCATATAATTCTTAAAAACATAGAAATATCCACATCAGTAATACAAAAAATTTGAAAAATACATTAAAAAATATCTATTTAATATGAAAAAGAAACATCATAATGTTTAGCAGAAGAAACATCCATGTATATCAACTTACTTTTATTAAGACGGTTTCGAAAGCGAATCCATTAAAAGGTTGGTAGAAGTTGGCTGGACCTTAGTTGGTTCCCTAGCGAAACTCATTGATTAATTAGTTTAAATACAAGGTATAAGGAGGAAAATATTAGTAACTTAACGATAAAATAGACTATAACAACAATATTCTCTAATCATGCTGAAATACTTGTCCACAAAATAGATTATAACAACAATATTCTCTAATCATGCTGAAATACTTGTTATGCATGAAGTAAGTCGCGAGTGTTTTTGGTTCAGAGGGTTGATTCAATATATTCAATCATCTTATGGATTGTCCAAAATAGCTCCAACTATTTTGCATAAAAATAATATAGCATGCATTGCTTAACTTAAATGTGGATACATCAAAGTGATAGAATAAAGCATATTTTTTTTCAAATTTTTTTCACTTATGATCTTCAAAATCAATGAACAATTGATTTTCAACAGATTTGTTCAAGTGATAATTTAGCAGATGTATTCACAAAATCACTTCTAACTTCTTCCTATAAAAAATTAATACACCAAATCAGAATTTATTGATTTGGAGATCTTAAATGATGTTGTTACCAAGAGGGAGAAATACTATACTTTTTTTATTGATTAGAGTTTTATTTTTATTGGATTTTTTTGACAAGATTTTTAATAAGACAGTTCTTATCACAAAGGATACTATACTTTTTTTTTTACTATGATTTTTTTCATTAAATTTTTTTAATAAGATTTTAATGAGGCAACATTCTAATGGACATCTAAGAATAGTGTTATAATATGGATATCTGTAATTAATGATCCATGACTTTTTCAACCATTCAATTTCATCTTGGGCAGCTTAAGTTTTCAAAGGTGGATGGTTTAAATTTTTAAAGTTGGATTAAACATTAATGACGATAGGAACTAGATTTGTATATGCATAAAGGCCAATTCTATGATGAAGTAACCTTTGCTTGCACAAAGTAAAGAGAAGTACTTACTCTTATTTAAAAAAATAAAAGTATATACACTACAAAAAAAAATTATTAGAATAGTGACGATTTTTAATGACCAACAAAATTAGTTGCTAATAGCGACTGATTTGACGATCGATATAGAATTTTTAGGACTAAAAAAAATTAGTCGCTAAATCAGTCGCTCAATTTCATTCAGCGATTATTTTAGCGACCAACAAAATAAGTCACTAATAGTAATTGATTTGGCGACCGATAGGTCTTCTCTATGACCAGAATAAAGGTGGTCGCTAAAATCGGTTTCTATTTTTTGACATAGCAACAAAGTTAGCAACCAAAACAAAGAAGTTAGTCTTTGGGTCTATCGGCCACAAATCAGTCGCTATTTATTAATTTAGCGACGAATTTTGCAATCAATAAAAAAATAGGTTGAAAATAGTTGGTCACTAAATCGGTTGCTAATAATTAAGAAAGCGATCGATTTAGTGACCAAATATAAAATACTAGTTTTAAAGCAATTGGTCATTATTTTTTAATTTAGCGATTGATTGAGCAACGAACGTATACTTAGATAAACATAGATGGTCACTAAATCGGTTGCTACATGTTTGGTTGCTATATTGGTCGCTAATTTAATCTTTAGCCACTGAATTAAGTACTAGTAAAAAATAATGTTATAAACTAGTCGGTAACTATTTTAAATATAACAAAATAGTAATTCCACCGTCGCTAACCCTAACACACCCACACCATCTCAAAAAGTACCACACTTCTCACCCTCCAGCACCGATGTGACCAGTGACAACCGCCAGAAGAACCTCACAACACAGCATGCAGAGCCATTGTCTTATGAGATCGCAGTGCCATTGCCATCTTCTCATGTAGCATTGTTGTCATCTTTGAGTTTGCAGCGCCGTCGTTGTCTTCTGAGCTCACAGCACCATCATCGCCCTCTTCTCATTTAGCACATCGTTGTCTTTTGAGTTCGCAGCGTCGTGGCCGTCATCTTTTGAGTTCGCAGTGCTGTCGCCGTCGTCTTTTGAGTTTGCAACGTCATCGTCGTCATCTTAATTAGCGTCATTCCTCTCTTTTTTTTCCATATTCTCTCATAAATTCCTTCTGTGATTTAACTTTTCATGAAATGATTCACATGTTTATTTGTTCCGTCTTTAATTCTTATATTACTAATTTTGTATTTCAATTCATGGTTTTACTAATTGAGATCTGTTGTATTTTTTTTTATTGCTCGCGTTGTTAATTTAAAATTAGGTATATATATTTGGACAATGTTTATTTAGAATATTTATTTTCTACTTCGATTTTTTTAGTCTAAATTGTTTGATGAAAGTTCTCGAACACTAACTTTATGTGTACATGATGTTCGATCTGAGTTTGACTTTTTAAAACCTGTGTAAGTAGTTAAAGATTCGTGTTTTTTATTTTTGGACAGCTATCGTTGATTGTCAGCATTTTGTTATGGACTTGGTGGCATTGTTTTAGATGATCTAAAAAAGAGTAAGGATAAGTCAACAACGTCATCAAATTTTCAACAAATGCATTTCTATGATTATCTGTGTAAGTCTATCGAAGGTTTGCATATTAATGTTGAACCATCTATTACAAAAATAAAAGTTTTGCATGTATAATTTTTAAATTTTTTTTGAAAATTAATATTTTTAAAATTTAAGTAGGTGTTCTATTTTATTTTTTTTCTTTTATTTTGAAGTATATTGTGTAATTTCCATTATATTTTAAGTTTTGTAATTATGTGAAGGTGTCTAATGGGTTAAAGTACTTTATTTTTTTTATTTAATTGTTTAATAATTGATATTTTGTTGTAGTTCTTAAAATGTGATTTGTTCATGTAATTAGTTAAGATGCACTATTATTAATGGACAAGTTATGGATATGAGTCAAGATCGTAATTAGATGTACAATAGACTTAGACCAAATTGAAAAGGTTTAACTAGTAAATTTATAAAAGGAATAAAATAATTTTTTTTTTTACTGAGAGATCAGTAGATTTGTCAAATAGACAAATTAACTGTCCTTATTTTAGGTGTAAAAACAAGGTTTATATGAAGTTTGAAGATGTAACAATTCATTTATATAGAAAAGAATTTGATTATAATTATTGGTTTTAGACAAGTTATGAAAAAGACAACCCAACCTTATGTGCAACCCTAAGCATAAAAGCTTGGAGTTGTGTATACTCTAATAGGATGGAAGAGTTTGTTTATGAACCTCGGAGTAGTGCACACCCTAACATTATTAAAGGACACTACTCTTAGCTGTAGCTTTCGTGGAAAAAAAATTTCTTGAAGCTATCAGAGTAAATATCAATTTGTTCTTTCAGATCTTTTTTGAGTTCAAAAAAATTTTGAGAAATGAAATGTTATTTTATTAAAGAACTTGTTGAAAAAAGTTCATGCAAACTACGTCAGACTACAATGAATAGGAGAAATTGTGTGTAATATTCTTTGTGTTTATTGGGATATTAATACTGAGTTTTTACAAAAACAAGGCAAGTTATATCAAACATCTGATGTAGAATATTCTGTGTTTATATCAAACATCTGATTACAACGAGATTGGAACATCTTTTTATATATTATTGGCTTAATTACCGTTACTCAATACAAAGCTAATATAGTAAAATTAAAAAAAAAATCATTTATGTTTATAATTTTATATACTTCAATTGTTGGAATTGTTTATTTTTGTTTATTTATATATTTGATAGAAAAATTTATTAAAAAAGACTCCAACACAATTAAAATTATTTACAAAGACTCACAAACATATAAAAAGAGATTTAAGTGGATAAAAAATCAAAACATATTGAGATGAGTCTACTTTAATAGTTGATTTCAAATCCTCAATTGTTTCCTATTAGTGTATGTTAGATTTCAAAATCTAGTAGATTACTATTTTAATAGGGATTTGTTGCTAAAATAAAATCTAGTAGAACATAAATCTAACACACGTACACTTAACTAATATGATTTCTAATCATGATTATTAATAAAAGTGGCTTCTAAATATAATTGGGCATTATTATATATACTTATGATAACATTTGGTGGAAAGACAGAGATGGAAAGACTGAGACTGAGAAATAGAAATTAAGAGATAGAGATTGAAAAAAAGTTCAGTATTCTGTTTGGTGTAAAATGGAGACAGAAATTGAAACAATAATAAAATTCTAATTTAATTTGTACAATGGATAAAATTAGAATTAATTAATTGAAATAAATGTATTTTAGGTATAAAATGTTATTAAAGTTTTAGTTTCCATCTTTAAAAATTTTAGTCCCCTGTGTCCTCATTTTTTGGAGGTACTAAAATACTGAAATTTTAAAAACAAAAATAAAAATTTTAGTACCAGTTTCTGAACCAACAAACATAATATTGAGTCTTAATTTTTTAATCTCTGTCTCAATACTTCAAAACAAACGCTACCTAAGGGTTATAATATAATTAAGTAGCTAAGGTAGCACAAATTAAATTAAAGTACCTGAATTCTTAAGAAGGGTTCGCCACTTGCCAAGTCCATGTTTCTGTCTTTCTGAACGTAATCAATGGATTTTTTATTTTCTTCCGGAGTCCATGGACCTTTCTTCAATCCATTATTATTGTTCTCTTCACTAGAACAAGACTTGGCCATGATGATTAATTACTTAACTAAGTTAAATCAAATATTATGAACACTTGTCGTAAGGAGATGAAGGAAAAAAGGTTATTGCTCTACTACTTGCAAGCAATAATGACGAGTAGGAAAGAAATAAGAAAAAATAGAATATATATAAATAGTTATAATATGTGAATATGTTGTATGAATTGTTGAAATATTTATGATCTAATTGATCTAATTTTAGTATTCACATAATGAATTTAAGAATGATATAGAACAAATTATTCAAGACATTTGAAAAAAGTAGTGTATCAAATTGTTTTGGTCCGCCCACTAAGAATTTGGGTTCGATCGCAAATCACTGACTCAACGATTCTTCCGACTCGAACCAAGAGGAGACCCACACGTCACTTTCTTTTCTCCTAAGAGCCTAGACAGCTGACCGAAATTTACAGGCGAGTAGGTCTGCTCACAAGGGTCCACTCGAGTATAGAGTATAAAAGGAGGAGACCTATCTCTCTCAGATGTGCGTCACTTATTCTAATCCTATTTAGTCGCCTCTTAGTATGGATTCTGGCTTTGGCATCAGAATATCCTTATAGGTAGCCACCCGCCGTTCAACCAACGTTGCAGTTAGGTTCCGTCCTCCAATTCGTTCTTATGTCACGATTCCCCTTCGCACCTGCTCTGACACCTCTTTAACCCGATCCGTAAAAAACCCGAGCAGACAAACACAAATAAAATAGATGTATAGTGTAAAATAATTAGAATTAAAAAGAGAAGAATTTATAGACTTTGATTGCGATTGAGAAAAGGCCTAATTATCATGGCTCCAGTTCTCAATCATCCAATTGGTTGCGAAGGTTGTAACATGAGAAAATAATTAAGAAAAGGCAAGAGAAGAACAATGACTTAAAAATTAGGTTGGATAAGATATAAAAGGGTTTGAATTTAATAACCGTTTATTTCAACACATGATGAAAACAATGAATTTTAAAATTTCGATCCCTTAATAAAAAGATGAAGAAACAAATGTAGAAAATGATGAAGATGGTAAATATGCATCTCAAGAGTGATTATTTTCATTATAGTTATAATTCTCTGTTTTATAATAATTAAAAACATTGTAGATATGATTCTAGTTATTTTTATAATTTACTGGGAATGTTTTGGGAAAAAGACATATAGGTCTTTGACTTTTTAAATTTTTGACAAATACATTCTTGATAAAATTTAAATACAAAAAAGTCTTTGATTTTAATAAACGCAGGACAATTTAGTCTTCCCGTCTATTTTCCTCTCATACACCAAACGGAACTGGTTGACGTGGCTGAAACAGTGTCCAGATGTCCGTTACGGTGCCACATTGAAAGGGAAATAAAGTTCGAAGGACAAATAAGTCCTTGGCGTCATTTTACAAATAAAGTTCGAAGGATAAATAGGTCCTTGAGAATTTTTTTTTCAAAATTAATAAACATTTTTCCTAAATTCTCTCATCTATCTCTCTCCATTTTTATATTTCTCTTTACTATTTTTACTCTCTATATAATTATATTTTATATTAGTAATTTAACAAATCAAAATATGTCATTTGATATTTTTTTACAATTAAAATATTTTAAATGTAAAAGTATACACATTAAATTATTTTAAATTTTAGATAACGAATATTAAAATTAATTATTAATAAAAAATTAGACTTTTTCATATAAAAATAATAACTAAAAATCTTATTATTTAATTTTTTATCTGTGGATATCTTGGTCTTCTTAGTCAGAAACTTTTGTCAACTTACGACTTTTTTGTAAAAGTAGTTTGATTTTATAAATCTTTTGTGTCATGCATAATTTATACTGTTAGAACAAAGTGAATTATAATTTTTAAAAAAAAATTATTCTCGTAATGTTATTATGGATAAAAATACTAGTTCTAATATAATACACAAATGCACTAATGCTAACTTAATACGTGAATGATACACAAATGAACTAATGCTAATTTGATGCATAAATGAACTGATGCTAACTAATGCCACTAGTATGATGAAAACTGAACTAATGCAATTTAACAAATTCTAATATAATACACAAATGCACTAAAACTGAACTAATGCAATTTAATAAAAAAATAGAAACAGAACAAACCCAATTTCTGCAATTTTAATACAAATAATTTAAATTGCAGAGTACAACAAGTTAACTAGATTTCAAAATACAAGCATAATTTTATAAACTAAATTCTCATAATAGAAACATAATAGAAGCATAATGAAAAAAAAAATTCTCAAGGACCTATTTGTTCTTCGAACTTTATTTGCAAAATGACGTCAATGATTTATTTGTCCTTCGAACTTTATTTTCCTTCCAGCGTGGCACCGTAACGGACACCTGGACACCGTTTCAGCCACGTCAGCCAACTCCGTTTGGTATATAAGAGGCAATAGACGGAAGGACTAAATTGTCCTCCGTTTGTTAAAGTCAGGGACATTTTTTTGTATTTAAATTTTGTCATAGATATATTTGTCAAAATTTAAAAAGTTAGGGACCTATCTATTTTTTTCCCTAAAATATAATGAATATTTAAAATTTTTGAATTACTAAATAAAATTTTTTAATTGAATAATTTAGATAAAATATATTTTTTTAAAAATTTTATTGAACTAAATTTTTAATTCATTATTTACATTGTTTAAATTCTCTATTGTTTACCTAGGAAAACTCTTAGAAAATACAGAAACTAATATATAGATATGAAAAAGGTGAGAGAACCGTATACTTGATTTTGTATGAAAGATTCTAGCCAATTGGATTAATCATATCAAATGAATAATTAGTACAAACAGTTTTATAAAAATGTTGGAGGTCATGGCATCCATTGTCTATGCAAAGATATGCTGCTGATGCTATCCATTTTTTTGACTTTTTTACCTGATTAAACCATATGATTTAAGAATTTTAATAATTTTTTTATTAATAAAAAATAAATTCATAATGATATAGTTTTTGTATTTATCAATAGTCAAATTAAATTCTTATATTATTAAACAAGATGAATTTGATGGCGAAATAGAATAAAAAAAAAATTTAGTACACTCTAAGACTAAATATAATAGTAGAGATAGAAGAATTTTAAGAAGTAAAATATTAAACTAAAGTATACTTGATTTATGTTTTTATTTTCAGTTTTTATTTTAACTATTTTTTGTTTACAAAAATTTGTGAAAAAAATAAAATAATAAAAATTTACACCACATATTGGAATATTTAGCCATCTTAAATAGAAAATAATGGACAAACTAAAAGTGAAAAGAAAATGAAATGCATAAATAAAAAATTACACAAAGTATTAAGATTAATTATAAAATAGAAAATATTTGAATGTCCAATTTGTCTAGATATGTAAAAAAAATAATACTACACATTAAATTTTTTTTATTAACCAAATCTAATTAGATTAGTCTAATACAATAAAAATTAATTATAACTAGTATTATTTTAAATTTTATTATTTAATTTAATTAAAATTAATTTATAAAAAGACTTAAATATGTGGTATTACTAAAAAAAATCCAAAAAAATAATTTGAATCTTCAAGTAAAAATGTAGATGTGTGCCTTTTTCTAAATAAATTTAATGTTATAAAAAATGTCAATATCTTATATTTTTTACAGTCTTTATATATATATATATATATATATATATATATATATATATATATATATATATATAATTTTTTATCTCATGTGTTTTGTGTTTTTGATTTGTTCTTTTAATAACATATATTTTGCATGTAAGTTGGATTTAAAAAAATAATAACATACTTTGTAAATAATATTTGTAAATTTGTATATTGATTTTTTTTATACATGACAAATAATGATTTTTAATCATAGCTTATTTATTTAAACTTTATTTATTTGATACTTTATAAAAGTTAAATAATTGATGAAGTTTTTATTGTTATTTTTAAATAACATTTTTTAAAAATTTTTTGCCTTATTGATATCAAATTAATAATTATAGAAATAGAAATCTAAATATTAATTTCGTAAAAATAATAAAAAAGCAGTTGAGCCGCTAGTCCTCTTAATTTACAAATTTTCTGACGTAGTTTCTTATTTTTTTTTTAAAATTAAATCTATCCAAGATAGCGAGTTAGCGACGACTTACAGAAGAAAAAAGAAAATAAATTGAATTGAAATTTTAATACTAAAGATTAAATTTAAATAAAATAAAATAAAATCTGATAAATAAAAGAGAGGGAGAGAGGGGCCGCATCGTAAGGCAGAAAAGATATTTTTGTATGCAAGTTTGAAGGTTGTGTGTCTCTCTCTGTCTTGTGGCGTCTCCAAATACATAGAAACCAGAATTAGGGTTTCTCCATCTTCTCCTTCAATATTCCTTCCTTCCTTCCAATTCAGGGTTTTAATAACTCTTTCAAGTTTCAACAATACAGATACAGGTTCCTTCTCTTCTTCGTTCAAACTCCATTTGCTTTTGCTGCATTGCGTTTTGCACCGTTTTTAGGGTATTGAAACCGGTCCTAAGCTTTCTCCATCTTGTCCACAAATGCGGACGCCAGCATTGTTCTTCATATTAATACCTTTTTCTCCTCAATTGCTCTTTACTTGCATTATTTGATTACCGTTCCCGTTTCTGTTCGGCTTTGCGAGATCAGGGTGCTGATTTGGATTTGTTGAATGCAGGGGCTGATTGTTATAAAAGAGGATTTCTGTTTCTATCGAGGGTTTTTGTTTAAGCAACTAAGGACAAGAGAGAGAAATAAGGGCTTTTCTTTTGGTGTTTTGTGGTTTGTTTGTGATTGACTATGCGAGCTTCATGGGCTGATTTGGCTGCAAATTCTGCAGCTGAGGTTGCTGGTTCTGGTACTTCAGCCAACAATGCCGGGGCTAGTAATAGTTTACCTCCATCCCGGTCTACTTACGTGCCTCCGCATCTGAGGAACCGGCCGCCATCAGCTGAACCATCTGCCCCGCCATATAGTGGCGGTGCAACTTCTGGTTCTGGGGCTGGTGCAGTTAATTCTGGATCACGTTGGGGTGCACCTCGTGGCGATTACCGTTCAGGGGGGAACAAAAGTGGATGGGGGAGCAGAAGTGGGGGTTGGGATCGTGGGAGGGACCGTGAGGTCAATCCGTTTGGAGATCAGGATGACACAGAGCAGGAATTTGGTGAGCAAGAGAACACGGGGATAAATTTTGATGCCTACGAGGACATTCCGGTGGAGACTAGCGGGGATAATGTGCCACCGCCTGTGAATACATTTGCTGAGATTGACTTGGGTGAAGCGCTTAATCGTAATATAATGAGGTGCAAATATGTTAAGCCGACGCCTGTTCAGCGGCATGCCATACCAATTTCCCTTGCTGGAAGGGATTTGATGGCCTGTGCTCAGACTGGTTCTGGAAAGACAGCTGCTTTCTGTTTCCCAATTATCAGTGGAATTTTGAGGGGACAACCTATGCAAAGGCCACCTCGTGGTGTGCGTACTGTGTATCCACTTGCCCTTGTTCTCTCACCAACTAGGGAGCTATCAATGCAAGTGAGTTAGTTATATGTACTATGTATACGTTTTGCGACTTAATTTTAAATTAAAATATAGCGGAAATGTTGTGATTTGGTTTCAGATACATGACGAGGCTAGGAAGTTTGCATATCAAACAGGCGTTAAGGTGGTGGTTGCTTATGGTGGAGCTCCAATAAACCATCAGGTTTCTTTCCTATCATTTATATTTTTTGGTTCTCCTTTTTGTTTTGTTTTACCTGGGATAATTAAAGCTACTATTGATGCTATTTTTGATAGATGCTTGTATTTTAATCAGAGTTACTCCATTTGTTGATCTATGTAGCTTAATCAACCTAATGAGATAAGGTTTGGTGTTTGTTTCTCTTAATTGGGTTTCTATTTCTAGTGAATTTGAAAGTTTTCTTATATTTTGGTTTAAGATATTGGTATTATAGTTCACACTCAAGGTTCAGAGGACGTTGATGAATCCTGTGGTAGAAGTGTTATTGAACTGTTTCTGACCTCGGAAATGTGAAGTTATGCTAATTATCCATAAATTACCAGCATAGTTGGAGAGTATCTGGAAATCGTATAAACATATCATTAAGCTGCATGCTTTGTTCCTACTGCAAACTTAGCTGACTTGGTCCAATTTATGATTTTGATATATACCAACCAATTTATTATTTTCCAGCTAAGAGAGCTTGAGAAGGGGGTGGACATTCTTGTTGCAACTCCTGGAAGACTGGTAGATTTGCTGGAGAGAGCTAGAGTTTCACTTCAGATGATAAGATATCTTGCCCTAGATGAGGCAGATAGGATGCTGGATATGGGTTTTGAGCCGCAAATAAGGAAGATTGTCGAACAAATGGATATGCCTCCTCCAGGTGTAAGACAGACTATGCTATTCAGTGCCACGTTTCCTAAAGAGATACAGGTTTAGTTCATTATTCAAAGTACATTTTTGAGTGAAGCACCTTTGATCTAACAGTGTTTCTGAAATTAATTTAGAATTGTATTTATTGATTTTACTAGCTTGCCTGCTTCATTTGTTGCATCAACTTTTAGGTAGTGTTTGTTTCCAGAGACTGGAACTAAAATTTCAGTTCTCGGACACAATTTCAGTCCCTTTATTAGTACCTTCAGAAAGTGGGGACACAAGGGACTAAAATTTCTGGGGACGAAGACTCAAAACTCAACATTTTCTTTAATATTCTTATTTCATCTCCATATTTATCTTGAACCAAACAAGATACTAAGACAATTTAGTTTTGTACATTTTACACGAAACATAATACAGATACTAAATTTAGTCTCAGTCTCCCGGTTTCTGTCTCTCAGTCTTGGTCTCTCTTTCAAACATAGCCTTGTTTCTCTTTTTCTTTCCCCATTGTCTCTAGGGATGTGTAGTTTCTGCAAGCTGTTTTGCTTTTAATTTTGCTTTATCTATCTTAGTGAAATGTGCTTTATGCATTTGAGTAGCATATTCGTGTCTAGGGGTATTTTGACGCCCAAACTTCCTTTATCTTTATTAATAGATAGGGTAACTACCTTTTGAGTCAAGCATTAAAGGCAATTTCTGATTCAGTTGAGATCATATGGGGCTTAGAGACAAACTGCAGAATATCTGAATTATTGTTGTAATTTATTGTTGACATGCAGAGACTAGCCTCGGATTTCCTGTCAAAATACATTTTTCTTGCTGTTGGAAGAGTTGGGTCAAGTACCGATTTAATTGTCCAAAGAGTTGAGTATGTTCAGGAGTCTGACAAGAGAAGTCATCTCATGGATCTTCTTCATGCACAGAGAGCAAATGGTGTGCAAGGAAAGGTATTATCTTATTATCATTTCACACAAAGTGAATTTCTACTCTTTTACTTTTATCTTTGCTCCATCAGATGTGATTGTTATCTCTGAACAATGGCATACATATTTTTGTGTGTTGGATTTAGAGGATTGTTGGACTATTATGCTTTTGGACTATAGTATATTATCTTTATATTCATGATTTAACTCTAGCTAAATGGCTCATTAGACATTAAGACTATTTCATGCTTGATTTCCTGTTTTGCAGCAAGCTTTGACATTAGTTTTTGTGGAGACAAAGAAGGGAGCTGATGCACTGGAACATTGGCTGTGTATGAATGGTTTTCCAGCTACTACCATTCATGGAGACCGGACTCAACAGGTTAGTTTGTTGTAAAAATGTATTTGTATCTTTGTTTAGGGTGTGTTCATGAGTTGAGGGAAAGGAAAGGGAAGATTTTTAATAGTCTTGTTCATGCGTTTAAAATAATTAAGAAGGTGCGTTTTGAAGGGTTTACTGTATATTTGTACAATTACAATAATTTAGTTTGATTTAAAATATTAATTAAACTAACATATCAAACTCCCCAATTTGGGGAACTTGAAAATGGGAATTTGGAGGGTTAACAAAAACAACCAAAATACTTATTCTCTTAATAATAAAACTAGGGGGCATTCCAAAGCTTTTCTCTCCCCTCTAAAACTCTCCTAAACTAAACTTATGGAAACACCCTTAGGTGTTCAGAGATGACACTTTTTAAGACCTACAACATCTTCATTTTAGAATTGGCTTTTCCATCATACGCTAGTTTCAAATTTCTTTCTTTTTGGCGTGTCTGTTCTTGTTCATTAATTCTTCTCTATTCTTGCATAACTTTTTCTGATTTATTATTAGTTTGTATGAAGGTGAAGCATGCATTTATTTTGCTTTCTCTTATTTTCAAAGGCTGACTTACTTTCCAATTTGTTACAATCATTAGTTTTGAAAGTCTTTTATATCAAATTGTATTCAAATTGTATTCTAATTATTTTTCTTTTTTGGTGAGAATTGTATTGGTTGTGTCATATCTTGTTTGTATGCTTGGGATTTGTATATATGCTTAGCTGTTCGTGAATCTCTGCAGGAAAGAGAAATGGCATTAAGGTCATTTAAAAGTGGCAACACGCCCATATTGGTTGCCACTGATGTGGCTGCACGTGGTCTTGATATTCCTCATGTCGCCCATGTTGTTAACTTTGACCTTCCCAATGATATTGATGACTATGTACACCGTATCGGAAGGACGGGACGTGCTGGAAAGAAAGGCCTCGCAACTGCATTCTTTAATGACAACAATGCCTCCCTTGCAAGGTCTTTGGCAGAACTAATGCAGGAAGCAAATCAAGAAGTGCCAGCATGGCTCTCACGGTATGCTGCTCGATCGTCATTTGGAGGTAGGAACCGTCGTTCGGGAGGAGGGCGTTTTGGTGGCCGAGACTTTCGAAGAGAAGGTTCTTTCAACAGGGGTGGTTCTGATTACTACAATGCCGGAAACAGCAGTGGTGGATATGGGGCGTCGGGTGGATATGGTCCCGGTGGAACCAGTGCATGGGATTAACTTCCACCACCACCCAAAGCATTATACATAGAGATTAGGTGCGGATGTACACCCATAGGATGATTTTTCTACCCCTCTTCCTCTTTTCCTTTCTTCTCAATTCTTCTTTCAAATTTATTGTTGCCCTTGTAGTATCCTAAGCCAGCATCATTTTGAACTGTTATGCTAATTATTGAAGGAGACGGTGGTGTAGTGGTATTGTTACCACATCAATAGAGGTTGTAATGTTGTATAATGTTGGTTGGTGTTGGAAATGGTGGTTATTAACATTAGGAGTTATTTTTACAACCTTTCATCGTGGGCAGTAATTTTGTTGGGGACTGGTTGTAGATTATGCAGTGGGGAGATGTTTACATTCCCTTGTTAAATTTCTACAGATTATGTTTGCCATTTTAACATTGCCTAATCAGCTGAGCTAAGATTTTGTACTATTGGTAGTGAATGAAATTAGAGGAAGTTTTCTTGCTAAATGATTTTGGGGGTGATATTGATCTATTACATCATTCTATAGCCTGATGAGAACGTTGCCACTCGTTCAGTTTTTAATTTCATCTCTCTTTTTTTGGGATTAAAATGGATATACATTCTTTGAAGGCTTAGGTGTTAAAATCCATTAGAAAGCAGATGTTTTCAAGAATATGTACAACTTAATGAACTTTGGATTTGGGGCCGGTGGGTTACGAATTTACACGGTCTAATAAGTAATAACCAAGCTTATAACATTTTGATAATATAGGAAAATGAACGGAAAATAAAAACCTTGTGAAGCATTTTTGCTGTGACAAACGACGCTAATGATGTGAAGGTGGAGTAGGTGGCTGAACTAAAAAATGTGAAGGTTGGTTTTTAATTTGATCAAAAGGTTAACAATAATCAATATCACTCTATTTAAAGAGAGTGGTGAAAGGTTGCATCTAGCAGCCATGAGAGGTGATTTTGTGAGAGGGAGAGAGAGGGAGAGCCTCGCGTCCTCATGGATGAGGACCATCAAGAAAAGGGGAAGATGATGATAGAGGGAGAAAAAAAAAGTAAAGAAAGTGAGATATATTTTCAAAATATATGAAAAATTATTTTGAAGAGTTACATCTCTTTGTAGAGTTGTGACTTATTCAAAAGTTATACCTGTTAAAAAGTTGCGACTATTTGAATAGTTATGTCTGTTGAAATGTTGTAACTATTTGAAAAGTTGTGCCTGTTGAAATCGTAGCTGCATGTCTGCATGTTGCATGTACTCTGTCTCAATAAATTTCTCTCATTTCATTATTGCTGAACGATCCATCTCAACTCTTTTTTATGCGCAAAAGGAAGAATAGAGAATATTACTCTGTAAATTATTATTTAATGTAAGGCTTGATTGTGTGAGTGCATAAACAAGTAAGTGTTCTTCATTGTATCTTATAGGAAATTCGCCAATAACCCATTTTACACATCATTGTACATTGGTGGGGGCGAATTAAACCTAAAGAAAAGTGTGTAACACACGCCTTGAAGAATTGAGCTATTTGATTTCACTATCCCCTTCTCTCTCATATCTCACAATCTTTAGGCTTAAATATTTACCAATAAAACAAAAATGGCCGCTGCATCAATTATGGAGATCACGTCGAATTTTGTCAAGTTAAAAAAATTTGATGGTTTTCTTCAGGCAACATTGGAAGTGTAAATGGATCTCTATGATCATATGCACATGCTACCGTTAAAGACGGATTGAGACAGACCATCAATATAGCAAAAAAAAGCATCCGGCTAGTTAATGGGTGAACAGGAAGAGAACTGAGTTTCTCCCCAAACTGTGTGAATTTTTAGACAATGCCCTAATATCTTGTAGAACTAAAATTACATGACGTATGGACTCCAAAACCGGAGGATCTAATGTCTTGCGAAGATACTCTTCTATTTTGCAAGTTGGGTCAAGCAGCTTCACCCGCAGACAAAGCTCCTCGATAGATATTCTCCTAATTTCTGTAATCTGAAAATCTGGCAAAGAAGTTGCTCGAATCTTTGAATACAGATCATAGCAAATACTAGGTTGATAGCGGCCAGCACGCCCCGATCGCTGCTCAGACATTATTCTAAGGATCATAACTTTTTTCTTTCATTCGTCCTTCATCCATTACATTGATAGAATACATAAATTCAATTACAATTTTAGTCTTTATTTGTTTTTATCTTTCTTAAACCAATATATATATTTAGTTTTACCTTCATAATTTACAATTCAATTCAATCAATTAATGAAAATTCTTCATATTTTCTTTTCTTATTCTTTTATAGTTTTATCATGATATCAGAGTTTTTGGTATCATCCTTAAAAAGGATACATAAGCTATCATCTTTCCGATGAAAAATCACCCTACTTCTTTTTCAACCTCTTTCCACAATGAATAATTAATATTCTAATTTTGCTCAGAATTCAACCAATCTCTATTACATCCATCCAAGTAAAAATCCAACATAAGTCTTGGTTATCCCTGTTCTAACAGAAATAACTATCATTCATGAAACAGGCCTGTCTGCGCCTTCTTCTGCTGGCAGTTTCATCTGCGCTATGCGCCCTCTCTCATTGCGCTCTACGCGCCCTCTCTTATTGCGCTCTATGCGCCCTCTGAAGACCACTCTTATTGCGCCATACGCGCCCTCTAAAGATCAATTTTATTGCGCTCTATGCGCTCATGAAATAGTCTCTATCTCCTTTTATATTTGTAAGCCAAACCTTTCTGTAGGACGCCTTGTAACCAAAGTGATTCTCCACACCTCCTTGGGAAACCCTAATGTTGATTGTTGGATCAGCTTTGACCATCGTGAAAATGTGTTGCGCAATCACCTTCGAATCCAACCTACCATGGTCTTGTCCCATCGAAGTTTGCATGCAAGTATGAGGACCAGTGTATCTCCTAACCTCCCACTTTTCTTGCTTTCGGCGATATGATATGAGTATGCTCCAATTACAACCGGGTCCGAACTAGATACATTGTGCATTGTACCTCAACTGGTCACTCTCTACTATTTTGTACTCCGCATCCCTCCTGATGCTGTACTGCTTAACTGCCAACACGACTTCTTCCTTGTTCTTAAATTGTTGTCCAACCTCAAACTCGTTGCTTGGATCCTCTTCAGGGCCTCCCTGGGTAAACGACCAATCCGAAATCATTGCATCGAGATTCAACCTCATGAAATGATCCGGCCAGTCATTTGGTCGAGAAATGGCAAGCTGTGTCAGAGCGATCTGTGTGTCACCGTAGTAGTTCATCTCTTCTTCCTCGTCACCATCATCAGAAATTTCAGGTAGTTCTTCGTCAGCATTGTATCCGTCATCGGGGTTAACTTCATACTGATCCATCATCGGATCTCTGATAGCAGAACCATCATGACTTTTAACATTGTCGTCCATTAAGTCAACATTACAAACTTTAACATTAGACCCCTCCTGACTATCCTCAAGTGGCATATTTAAATCCACCATAGTCCTTCTGATAGTTCGTCTAACAGTTCCACTCAATGGATTATCATCAACAATATCTGCAGATGATCTTCGGCCACCAACCTCAACGAGATACACGAATAATTCCAACAGATGAATATTTGTCCATCGGTTGTGCCACGACCTTATAAGTCGTACGTCCTCGTCGTCGCGGTACCTAATTCAGGACAATAGACATATTTCTCACAACCGTGGTCTGATAAATATAATAGTAACAAAGACAATACAACTGTAATATACCTTTTATAAAACAAATTGGCATCTACTTCAGTCGGATATCTGTAGTAAATTTTTTTCGCCCTTTTTGCTTTTTGCTGCTTGACGGAATACAATATCAAATTCTTCAAAGCTGTTAAATTGTTGACTTCCGGTGTCATATAGGTAATTATCGGTTGCCCCGATCTAAAAACGATAGAACCTTCTACGTCGTACACTATTTCACCATCATAATGAATGGATAACAATGAATTCCTTGACATCGTAGAGAAAATATCAACAATAAGAGAAAGAAAATAAACAATGAAATTGTGCTTTTCTTATCTGCTTTCCAACAACAGGCATGCTTTTATTTTGGAAATCTAACATATAGTTCGTCGGAGGTGCGGCGAACTCTATATAATTTATAGAGTTCGCCGGAGGTATGACAAACTTATTCTTATTACCAAAAAAAAATTGTATTCTAAAAAATAAAATTAAAATATCTTGTTTGAAAATTTATTTAATTTTTTATTTTATTTTAAAAAAATCTGATTATACACACACAGACCAAGTTACATGAATTTTAAATCAAAAATAATAATAATTTATTTAATTTAGTATTTATAATAATAAATAAAATTACCATTATGTAAGTCATTTGATATAAAATAGTTTAATTTATAATTATAATTAATATATATATTATTTATAAATAAATTAAAAAATAATAATTTTTTAACATGATAAGCATGAAGATCAACATTTTCACACATTTAGTTGTCGTTTGAAAAATTTATTTTATTCCTCAATTATGAATGAAAATAGTGACATTTATAAGTTATTTATTGAATTATTATTTTAAAAGAAGAACTTTGTCTATTACGAACATTTAATATATTTTTATATTGATAATAAATATAAAGATTGATCATATTTTGTCATCTTTATTTTATTAAAAAGGGCACACTTTAGAAGAATCACAATAAAAAGTTTAATTTTATGTAACTAGCAGCATGTTATATGTAACTTTAGAAGAATCTGGCAATAAAAAGTTCAAGTTTACGCTATTTTATTTTAGCACATTGCATGTTCGATTTTATTCCATTTTTATTTTATTGCTTAGCCACGGCAATACGTAATATAATAGTGGTGATAGTAGTAGAATGGCCTACATAATATAAAGAAACCAGAATTTTCTGTGTAAAACTGTAAATTCAAATGACCTGCATTCATTGGCACAAATAATAAAAGACTTATCATTTACTTATTTTCAAATTAGCATTGAATATAGACTTAAATGGCACAATAAGAGATTAGAGATATATTAAGTTATTATTGTAATTGAGAAGAGTTACTTTACTTATATAGTTTTTCTTTCCACCGTATCCTAATCCGAAAGGTCAATAACTAAAAATCTGTCACTGACCAATGGGTTGCTGCATGCATAAGGCGGGTCTCAAATCTCCAACACTTACTTAAACGGACGAGTGAGTTGACTACTCGACCAACCCAAATTGGTTCTTTACTTGAATAGTTATATTGCAATAATAAGCTAATGGTTCTTTTGCAAATAAAATTTAATTCTGTTGGACAAAAATTCTAAGGACTAACATAAACGCCACCTCAAATTAGTCAAATCCCAATAACATGGTGTCAATGCTTGGATAATTCGACAAAAAAAATCACTTATATCTCACAACACCGCCATCTGCCATGTGAAAATTATATATATAAATTTCATTTTGCGGCAAGATCATGCGAAATGCTTTGAATCGTTTAGCCACAACACGATATTTCAAATTATACACTGATGCACATTTATGTCAAAACTTTTGTTTTTGCGTATATCATGAAAGAATATAATTATTTAAATAAAAAATCTAAATTTCTGAGTGATTTTTTATAACAAATAGCAAACAAGATGTAAAGTAAAATTCACCTTAGTAATACTTATTCCCGTGAGAATTTTTACTCGTCATAATTTTCTTCCCGTATTGCTTATTTCTGTTTCTGATTTTTTATAGAAGCACACACGCAAAAAATGAAATAAGTACATATTTTTCAAAAACAAACTACTTTTTACTTTTTGGAATGACACAAACGAGTAATTATTATATGCCGTTTTCCTAATAAATCATGTACAGCCGCAAATCATGCCAAACAAGCCTTGTATGTTACATCTAATTGTCTATCTAGCAAATAGCAAGAAAGGAAAATGGACAGCCTTAATTCATGATTGTAAAGGACGGACTCCATTCATTCTATTGCCAAAATAACAATTAAACTCATCTTTACAGGAAAAAAAAAAACCACAATTTTTCCTACATTTCCCCCAAAACAAAGTAGATAAAACCTATTTCAATCAATTTCAGACGAAACCATGAGTTCTGCTAACAGTATAGCAAATATGATACTAAAGAACTTTTGAACCTCACGCTTGAAGCACTTGACAATGAACAATGTGACTCTTCAAACCACCACGCCCTGCTATAGTTGACCATAAATTTCTAACTAATGTCCTGATGTGACCCTCTCCGGCAATATTTTCCCATAGGTGAGGATTTGTTTCCACTTGCCTGTTTGGACTAGAAACATCGACTAGACTGATGCTCATATTGTTGCGGATGATGCATAACTTTCCATTGAGGGAAACAAGTGCAGCAGCATCGAGAGCACGGGAGCTACCCAAATGAAGCTTGCTGTCAATAAACTTTTTCCATGAATCTGTTGCAGTGTCATATACTGTGAGCTTGCACCCATCCTGGCAATCAAGTGCATACAGTTGTCCATTAAGCGAGATGCTAGGATTACGCCAGCCATTCACCATCCCATTACTAACTGGAGTCCAGGCATCGGTTTCAGGGGAATATGCTTCGCACATGACATTGCGACGCGACCCAAGTCCCTTCAGAAACCATGTTCCATTATGAACAACCCCAATAAAGGGCACCATCGCTGTGCTCATCTCTGAGATAAAGTTCCACCTACTCCGATTTGGATCATAAACTTCAGCAGACCTAAGAGTTCTTTGAATTCCTTCGCATTCACCACCAGCCACATAAAGACAATTATTTATTACACATGAACCAAACAGATGGCGTTTCCGCAGCATATCTGGTGCCCTGTGCCATTTATTTGTTCGGGCATTATAGAAAATGACACGTCTCATAGATCCCTTCAGAGGATCCCTTCCACCAAATAAGTACAAGTGACAACCGCTAAGAACTGCACAGCCAAATCCTAGTGCTTCAGAATATTCCACAGGAACAGGGGGAAGGGGTTGCCACAGTTGGTAGGTGGGATCAAATGCATGCAATGAAATTCTTCCATCACGATCTCTTTTGATGACATAAACCCACTCTTCGGCCATTCCAAGACTTTTTCTCAGTGAATAAAAGAAGTTTCCAGACAAGAGGCGGTGCCATCTTTTGCAAACCAAACGCAGTTTCCTGTGCTCTACCCGGGGTACTCGAATCAAACAAGCAATAGCAAGATCGTCAGGGAGGCCAGGTAGGAGAGGAGGCTGAACTCTTGTCCTCTCTCTCCGTGAGTTTTTTCTCCTATGTGCATTCGGATTTATGTCAGGTTGGATACATAGCTTTGATCCCGGAACAAATTTCCTTGCCCCAGCAACTGTTTTTAGGCCCGAATCTACTCTACAGTAGCATGAAACAGAATCAACCTGAATAACTTGATATATTAGTATTCTAACCATAACCGAGCAAAAGAAATATTTCATTTAACAGAATGTAAATGCCCAGATTAAGCTCTACGTATTGGTCTTAAGACTTCTAGTACCCAAGCAGTAACTGTTTTGGCATATATTTTCCAGTGACTAAAAAAATAAGGTTTACAGAAGTAACATCACAATGTAATAAAAACCTTCATCATACTGGAATTTTTCACATTTTCTTTATATAAGTTACCTAATCTTACCATTATTTATGAAAATAGCTATCAAACTGCTGATGATGCTAGGACATTGAGATTCAAAAGAAAAACACCGAAAATAAGACAACGGAAATTTAAGAAGGGACATTGGTAAGTAAGAACATTAAAAATGCAAAGAGCACATTAAAAGAAAATAGATACAAATTGTTAATCATGGACATTTCAAAATTAAAAACAGAGACAAATGCTACAATCAATGTTGAGAGGAAGTCGAGTCAGACAAACAGAAGAATATCAGGAAGGAAAACAGCAGCACAAAGGAGAAAGTTGTATTGCTTAGCAACTCATAATGGTGCTGAACAGCTCCAGAAAGGAGGGAACTATTGAGATTCAGAAAGATCTGAAGGTTCTGAAAGGAAACAATGTTGTTTCCTCCAATTGAGAAATGAGCACAACGTCTTGAGTCTTGCCTGTCAGGGGTTTTGATCATGAATAGATGGAAATAGTGATTGGCGAATTAATTCCAACTTAAGAAAACGGTATCAAGGGAAAAATCTCCTTTGGCCCATCGCAAAAGCATTTCAGAATGAGAAAAAATACCGACACACAATAACTATCAAGAAGCCAAGTAGGAGTGACGAGGAGTGATGGTGAAGACACTTCTCTGTCCCCACAATTACCATATTTTTCTAATCAAGATACATAGGAATTAGTAAACTTGCGAAACAAAAATGTAATGAAAGAAGAGCATAAAAACATGCTTTAAGAACATAATGAGTAGGCAATGCCTAATTAAACCAAATGTATGTAAGAAGTGATTGTTAAGAAGATGGGGAGGTTGAGTCAAAATATGACTAGGAAGCTATCATTATGAAATTTATGATATTTTTTAGCTTAACAAGCCTGTGTATTCAGATTCTGAGAAGATGTAATAAAAAATGGAGAGAACAATCATTAGCTCAACAGAGCTCTCCATTTCATCAGCATAACAACTCGAGTAACCATCCCTAATAAAGAAACCAAGTGATAAATCCATAAAGAGCCAAGAGAAAAACCTCATCAAAAAAAAAAGGAGAGAGAAAAAAGAGACATGATTATTCCTGCTGATACCACTGCCAACAAACACGCTTAACCTTCAATCCAAATTCATTCATATTCCAATAAAATAAGGGGAAAAATTGAGTGGCAATCCCTAGAATAGTGTGAATTACTGATAAGACTATAGGCTAAAGAGGTTGACATTCATATTTAGTTTAGCTATTAAGATGGAATTTTGACTAGGTCAGCACAAAGGTCAATCAGTTCAAGTTTAGGTGTGTCTCAGAAAATGCATAATATAAGAAAAGAAAATGATAAAATAGACGTGAAATTGGAGTGACTCACCAGTGGAGCTTGAACTCTATAGCCCCTATGACTATGAGCATTAGAAGAGTGTTCAACTAACTGGTTCATTGTGCATCAAAAACAGGATTTAGTTTCAACTTTCAGCTTTCAAGTCTCAACTCTGTATTGCTGGGTCCAGATGAAGTTCTTAACAGCACCTTTCACTTCAGTTTCAGCTTTACCATCCATTTTCGATGCTTCAAATCCAATCCTATCCACAAGATAAAAAATCTTATAAAAATAGAAAGTTAGAAGCCCATAAGACGAGGCAAACAGTGTTCCCTCCAAAAACAGTTACCATGGCAACCTCCCACAGGTCAAGACGTGGCATCCAAGCTTCAGTAATAATAAAATATAACAGTAACACTGAGCATTGAACGAGAATTTCCCCTACCAACATTGTTTGCATCAAATCAAACTCCAACTTCTATAAATAAGTTCAGATGTATCTTTGGCTGTCACTCCTCTCTTGCCCTCACTTCGGTACGCAAACATCCCAAAGAGCAGCACCACCATAACACATTCAAAGTAATAGCCCCACCGACAAACACAACCCCAAAATCCCAGACATAGATAAACAACCAACTAGCTGCAGCTGGCACAGAAAAGACCTCTGCCGAGGCAATTGTAAAGCAAAGCTGAATTGAAGAGGAATAAGATTCCTAATCTTCTCACATCTGGCTCTATCACTGCCCCCCCCCCCCCCCCCCCTTTTCTCTTCATTCTCCTATTTTAACCTCCTTTCGGTTTAGATTTCTCAGCCAGATAACATTTGCAGAAGCTTCAGCGGTTATCTTTCTTTTCCTTTTTATACATGCAAAAGTCCACATACTCTGGCTAATCACAAGTCCTTCAGCACTTACCACGTCAGCATAATAAAAGTCATTAACTCAACCACTTATTATCTCAAAACCTTTATCAATTAATAAAATACCTTTTTAAATGCAAAGGAAACAGTTTTATTACATTGTTAAGGTTTGGTTTCATGATTCAAGACTCTTCAGCAAGCTATTGAAATCTATAGGCTTAAGGAGCCATGACACTGAGACATGTCAACAATTAAGATAATACCAACTAAATAGCATACACCGAATAATGAATTGATAACAATATGAATACCTTGATATTCCAGAGCCACTAAGACCACCAATTCCAACCACACAATTTGAGTACTTGACACCCAGATCTTCGCAATACATCACAAATTTCGTGAATCAGTTTTACATGAACCAAACCCTAGAAATTAAGAAACTAAACACAACAAAATCAGAAGGAAAAAAAAGAAAGCTAGAAAACCAAACCTGAGGCACGAAACGGCCGTGGCGCGAGGCTGTGAGTTAGGGTTAAGTGGTCAATGAGGGAGAGCAGCAGTGAGGAAGAGAAGTGAGTGTTTCTTACACACACAAGTTACAAGTGATAGATGGTAGCTGATAGTGTTGGGTTGGGAACTGAAAAATATATGATTAGATATTAATAAATGATTTAATTTGTGAATTTGTGTGTGGGAGTGAGAGAGAGAAAGGGGAGTGGGGTTGTTGTTCTTCATTGTGATTGCAAATTGTGATAATGGTCTTCTTTAATAAATGTTATGGGTGATAGGTCAAACCAACCCAACCACGAGGAAGGCAAAATTGGAGCCAGACAAGTCAAAAGCGACTTCAATTTCAGCGAATTTCTTACATACTCCAACATTTAAGGTTTTTCTTTAAAAAAAAAAAACAACGTATCATATGCATAGACTAATTAATTAGACCATTAAAATCAGTAAAATTTTAAAATAATTATTTATTCGATTCTTTTTTAATTTATATATTTACTAAAATTATCTATCTATCTATCTGTGTATAATATTATTATTATCGGTGTTACTATACGTAGAAATACTTTTTATAATTAAGTCTAATTAAATTGGCATAAGTCTAACAAAAAAAATTGTAATCATGTATTAGTATTTCTCTATTTTTGCGCTTTTTTTAGCATAAAAACTTTTGTTGAATAGCAAATAACTTATTAACATAACAAAAATATTTTGTACATAACATATAAATTTTTTTGTAAATATAATTTATTGATTAGATGAGTCAATATTTTAGACACATATAATCCTTCAAAAATTTTATAGTGTACAAGATTTTTATGTTGCACATAAAAAACTTATATACTGTACATTAAAGTTTTTGTGTTATGTGTATATTATTAGTTGAGTATTAATATTTTAGAGATGTAGTCCTTTAAAAATTTGTGTTATGCACCAAAATTTTTATGCTGTACACCAAATTTTATGTGTTATATATTAAAATTTATGTATTATGCGTATTTTGTTAGTTGGATGTAAACATTATGTGCATCTAATTTTTTAAAAAATTTATGTGCTGTAAATTAAAATTTTTTGTACTTTCATTTTTTAAACATGTATAAGAGAAGAAGAATATGAAGACGACGACGATGATGACCATGATGATACTGAAGGAAAATGAGGAAAAACAATGAGGAGATGAAATCAAACAAAAAAGAAGACCACATTGAAGAAGAAGACGATGACGTTAAAAAAAACAAGAGAAGAAGAAGACGACGATGATATGAAAGAAGAGGAAGAGAAAGAGGAAGAAGAAAAAGAAAAAATAACAGCAGCCATGTGTATATATTGTACGTTTGAAGAAGTTGTGATTTAGTTGAGTATTTGGTTTAAAAAAAAGTTGGATGCCTAACTTTAGGGTGTAGTGTGTTTTTTATTTTATTGGGATAATTTTAAATTTATTGTTCACATTGTTTACGAAAGTCATTGTCTACCTAGTAAAATCGAGAAAAAGTACAGGTAGACAATGAGTTTAATGAATAATACAGTTACGTATACGATAACCTTCCTTTTCCACTTGTAATTTCCGTAAGAATGTAGTGTATTTTTTATTTTATTGAGTTAATTTTAAAGTCTATTGTTTACATTATTTACAAAAATTATTATTTACCTAACAAAAACGTTATTATTATTATTATTATTATTATTATTATTATTATTATTATTATTATTATTATTATTACAAATTAAAGTCCATATAATACAATAACAACAATATCAATAGAGTAATGAAAATAACAAAACAACGATCATAACGATAACAATAATAATAATGATTGTTACTGGTAGAAAGACTCTATGTCTCCTAGAAGCTAACCTCCTTAGAGGGCATGAGTGAAGGAAGTAATTCACGAAGATAGGATTCGTAGGTTAAAAAAATGAGAAAGTCTATGAAGCTAACAGTTTTATTAAAATCTAACTAGTACTTAACCAACAAAATGAAAGTAAATAATCTTATATCATTAAATATAATCTTAAACCGTTAAAAATACGAATAATGACTAATTAATGATTATAAATTACAAAATTTGTTGGTCTTCTATAAAAAAATTTCTCCAAAAGCAACAATGTAAATCTAGTGACTATTTATAACATGAGGAAGGACCAGATGATAGCTCCCTAATATTTTAGGTTGAGTTTTAATGATTACCAAATTTAAATATAACTTAAAAATTTTATTAATTAATCTTTTAATAATAATATTTTTATTTAAATGTACTAAAGAATTTTTTTAAATAATATAAGCAAACTAACTAAAATCAAAATTTGAAAAAGTGTTAATAATTTTAGATATCGAATATGAGTGTTAGAAACAAGAGACTAAACTGGAGCAATGATTGTGTGTCTATTCAAGTTATGTAGAATGATACAATATAAAGGGTATTTATAGGTAATAAGAGAATCATAATAATAAAGATGTAATCTCCTATAATAAATATTCAGATATCCTAAATAATATTAATTGATCCTAATTGATCCTAATTATATTCTAACATTTGATCCTAATTATATTCTAACATCTCCCCTCAAACTCAAGTGACAACTTGAGTTTGAAACTTAATTAAACAAGGAAATAAAAAAAATGCATAAACTAACAGAACGGATGCAGATGGAACACGGAAGAAAGCATAGACGGAACTGCCGCTGTCGGAAGGAAGTGCAGATGGAACTGCCGCGGGTGCAGACGAAACTGATGGAAGGAAGCGCAGAGGGAACTGCCGCTGTCTGAAGGAACTAGGAAGCGCAGACGGAACTGCCGTTTGTCTGAAGGAAGCGCATACAGAACTGCCGGAAAGAAACGCAGATAGAACTGCCACAAGGAGATGAAATGCTGACGGAACTGCCACGAGAAAACGCAGATGGAACTGCCACGAGAGAACGCTTACGGAACTGCCACGAGAGAATGCAGACGGAACTGCCACGAGAAAACGCACACGGAACTGCCACGAGAGAATGCATATGAAATTGCCACGAGAGAACGCAGATGTAACTACCACGAGAGAATGCAGACGGAACTGTCACAAGAAAACGCAGACGGAACTGCCAAAAGAGAGCAAAAACTATATGATTTCTTCATGAGAATAGGAAAATAGCGGATGACATTGGTGTTTGATCATTCGACTCGAGAATACACAAGACGGAGAGAATAGGCTAGTCGGTGAGGTGAAAAAGTATCAAAGGAGTGACAAAAAGAAAAGAAGAATGACATAGAGAAAAAATGCAAAAACTACGAACCTATCCTCCTCAAGGAGGATACCATGACTCTGATACCATGTTAGAAACAAGAGACTAAACTGGAGAAAGGATTGTGTGTCTATTCAAGTTATGTAGAATGATATAATATAAAGGGTATTTATAGGTACTAAGAGAATCATAATAATAAAGACGTAATCTCCTATAATAAATATTCAGATATCCTAAATAATATTAATTGATCCTAATTGATCCTAATTATATTCTAACAATGAGTAATCTGTTCACTTTAAAAGGATGTCTTTTTAAGTTTTATAAGTGAAAAAGGGCTAAATACAAAATCATCTCAAAAAAGTGTTAACTAAAATTTGCGTTTTGACTAACGATTCAAAATAAACGTGTTCAGCAAATTAAATCTTTTTTTAAAAATTGGCATTTCTCTCAACTGTGTTTGTGTTTGTTTATAAAGATAGGACACTGAAATAAAAATACAGAGACATAAAATCGTGTTTGATAAAAGAGATATGGACAAAAATAGTATGTCCAAAGACACTAAATTATTGTATTTTGTGTCCATCCTGATAGAAAGGACATGGGACACTAACAAAGAACATAAATTATTTTTCATTTTTTCTTTCATTATTCTTGTTAATTTTTTATAATTATATTTTTTATTATTATATTTTTCATCTTAAATTTTTTGAATAAAAAAAATTAGAACAAATTATATTTTTAAAATTTGTTCTAATTTATTACCAAACAAAATACAAAAATACAAAATTTTGTGTCTCTATCTCTTATATCTTATTTTCAACATCTTATTCTATCATATTATCATAAACAAACGCAGACTAAAGCACCGTACAAACCTACCTAAACGGCAATGGCGCATACACAAACAAAAAACATTTTTGTTTATGCACATTTTAAGGAACACAGAGATAGAGATAGGTGAAAGATTTTTAACAGATCTTTAATGCTCTATGTCCTATATACATGATCCTAACCTAGAAGAATTATGAACAGAAAATAATACTAAAAGAATGTGCTGAACAAATTTTTAAAACTTTCTTCTAACTTTTTTATTCTTCTCTAACTCTTATTCTTTTTATATATTGGTCTAGATTACACTCTGTAAATTAGATAATAGTTCGTGTTTATTTGATAACATTTTTAAACGAACTCAATACTAAAGTAGACTTTTAAATTGAGTTGTTAAGTTTTTGAATTTATCAACGTTAGTTCTTGTCTAAACACTTTGAGTCTTTGTACTTCATACATTTTTTAGTAAATTAATCCATTAGTGAATCTTTGTCCTAAAATGACTTAGCAAAAGAATATGAAAGTTCTCATGTCGGTGAAGTATCCAATTTGAGCCACTATTTAGGATTAAGAAGTTTTGAAGAAAAAATATTTAAGATTTTTACATTAGTGAGAATTCAATTTAAGTTACTTAATAATCTTACGAATAATATCTAACCTTCTTAGATTGATAGGGTATCTAACTTAAATTTTACCTGAAAAGGTCAAAAAATTTTCTAAAATTCTTAGGTTAAATTGTGATTCAATCTAAATCAAAGCTTAGCTTGAGCTAACTTAAACAAACTCGAAGAAAGAATATTTTTTATACGCTTATTTTAATTAAAAAGCTCTCAACTTATTTATTAAATAAAGATTGGACGCATGTATTTTAAAATTAAACCAATATATATTATATGTGTATATGATCCTTTATTTTATCTCTTTGATTTAAATCTTATGGTTTATATTGAGTTCGGAAGTATGCTTTATCTTTGATTAAGATACCTCACAAAACGTTTTTAAAAGCATTTTGAAGTTTATCTATGCCTCGAAAAGTGGACTTGAAAACCTTGGTGTCGTTGCTCAAAATCAAATGATATGCCGAGAGCACAGTATTCAATATTACCAAACCTCCAATATCCTCCCTTTGTTGAATACTCATGTTGCCGCTTATATGCTTTGCTGTGTATAACCTAGGTTGAAACATGTTGCTTTAAATAAATTTGAAGTTGGGAAGTACCTTGCCTTAAGAGATTCTGCCATGTGATTTCAATATTCCTGAATTTGTTCGCCAACTTTAATTTAGTTTTTGAAGTTTCAATTACTTCAATTTAGTCTTCAAATTTTGTAAACATGCCTTACATTAGCTAGGTTTTAGAACGATTTTTAGTACAAAAACATTAATAAAGTATTAATATGGACAGTCAGATGCCTTGCTAAAACATGTAAAATGATTCAATTTTGATTTTAGCATTCAAATATTTTAAAAATATGCTGTATCACTTGTTTTATTAAGTAAAATTAAATTTCAAAAAATACTACTTATGATGTTGGTTTTGGGTTATTTGAGTGCAAAAATCAAAATTAAATTATATCATTTTACAGAGTCTAGCATGTCATCCAACTTTCGATGACAACATTCTATTAACGTCTATACATTGAAAATTATTTCTAAAATTAACATACATGAATCATATTTACAAAATTTAATGACTAAATAAAAACAAGTAAAATTTTAGTGACTAAATTGAGAATCGCATACAAATTTAGAAACAAAATTGAGTATTATACTATTATTTCATACAAATTTTTCATCATTCACCAGCCTAGCTTGCTTTGCTAGTAATAAGCTAGATTGAAACTTGAAAGCCTTAGACATGCATAATCTTCCTTTCCCAATCTTGCTTCAATCTGATGCACAGTGTTGAGTGTGATAGCAAGAAACATCCCATAACACGTAAGCTTCTTCCATACCTTAAACAAACAAAGTAAAACTTGTGTCTTTATTAATTTGTTCTTCCCACAAAAGTTGGTACATTGTAGTAGAGGTGAGCTCATAGTTATATAGAATGCAATAAGAGCTCATTTTTTCCTATATTATAAATAAATGTGTGATATACATTGATATTTTTATAACATTGTGTATTACACTATTATGGGTCTGATTCATTTTTTTTTAAAAGAACAAAATGTGGATAATATTTTGTCACTTAATAACAATTTTTAATTAAATAATAACAAAACGGCATTGACGTTTTGTATATATTTACTATTTTTTAATTGATGAAAAAAAACGTCAGTGATATTTTGTGCAAAACATCGATGACGTTTTATTGAAAATGAATAGTGACGTCGATGAGAAAATGGCAGTAACATTTTTCTGTAGCCATCAAAAATCTCTACAACTGTGTCAAACATAGTTTTTTGAGCATTTTGGTGGATTACACCAATTTGGCCCAATATTAAAAATAAAAATCATATATATATATACATATACTTAATTAGTAAATTTATGTCAGATAATTATGCGGGAGCTATTTTACTATTAGCGATTTTTTCCAATAACAGGTTTATTTATTTCAGATTTATTAGAAAAATAGGAAAAAAACACACAAACATATACATATTGTTTTTCTTCCACAATGATTCGAGAACAACATTTTCACTTTTCTATTTTGTAGATATTTGGATTCCCATCTCAGATATTTCACGTTTGCACAAGACCTACGATCTGTACAAGGAAGCCAATGCAATTAGCTAGCTTGGTCCTCTTGTTTTTTTTTTTCCTTCTCTTTTTTTTTGTACAAATTTGGTGTTGCTATTGCAGTATCAATTTTTTTTTTTCATAACTAATAGAATTGCAATATTAGCCTTGGTAACGAGGGATCAAATTGGTATTGGGACTTGAGAGAGATCGTTTGTAAGCAAGAGGCAACATCAGAATCTTCTTGGTTCGTCCAACGTAAGCTCGTTTCGTCAGATTGTCGTAATCGTTGTCTTCAATTGCATCCAAGATCTTACGGTATAATATTAATGACGACCAAACCTGAAAATAATAATACATGAAGCAAAATATTATTGCCTCTGCAAATAACTGAAATTAAATTATCACTATACCCTCTCTATTGCAACTTTATCTATGTATAATAGAGAAATATTAGGAGGTAATATTTTTTATTTAATATTAACTAACACTTTATTTTTATATTCTTAGAATTTAGTATTTAGAGTTTAGAGTGTTAACTTAAATATTAATTAAAAATAATAAATTTTATTAATTATATAGTATTAATAGAACAATACTATAGAATTAGTATAATTTATTACTTTTAACTAACAATTAATCAGCAATATTAAAGTATATATATATATATATATATATATATATATATATATATATATATATATATATATATATATGTATGTGTGTGTGTGGATACTAGCAGTTATGATTAGGCTATAAGCTTAGTCCGTTATGTTAGTTACTCTAAATATCTCAGTCAAAATGAGCATGCTATATATAGCTGTGTAATGCATATAATGTAATGTAAAAATGTTATTTACATATTAAAATTAGTCACTAAAATCAGTTATTAATATATTTATATATAAATATATATAATTTAATTTATTTTAATGTATATTTATATTTTAACATATATTTTATACTAATAACTAATTTTAGTGTATACATAACATAATTATAATATTTATCACTACTTCAATAATGTAATGCATGCAATAATATATCTCTTTCTCCTTATAGTCTTTAGTTAGATTTAGGCTTAGTTTGGTAAAGCTTTTTGAAAAAGTGCTTGTACTTTTTAAAAACTCAAGTTTCTAATTTTGTGTTTGGTAAATAAAAAAAATCATGTGTTTGTGCTTGCAGTTTTTTAAAAGATTATGATACTTTTGAAAGCACCTAAGATAGAGCTTTTCAAAGTTAGCTTGTGCTTTTCAAAATTTAAAAGTCTAATATAACCTCATATCTTAACTAATTTTTAAATTTAATGCTTGTATTTATGTCTATTATAGTATTTTTAAATTTTAAAAGCTATTTTACCAAATGCAATTGTTGTTACTTGTGATTATTAAAAACAATTTTTAATTTGATTTACCAAACATAAATGCTACAACTTTTAAAAAGTCATCTTTTAAAAGTTAGCTTTTATAAACTATTTTTAAAAAGTAAAAATTTTACCAAACTAAGCTTTATTATATTTATCACCCATAAACGTTATAATTTTTAAAAAGTTATCTTTTTAAAAAGTCAATTCTAATAAGTTACTTCAAAAATTTTACTAACTCAAGTTTAATTTGATCTCAAAACACTTGAAAATGGTTTGAATATATAAAATAAAAAACAAGCATTATAATTGGAACGTACCGGCCAACGGCTTGCCTTATGAAGCTGAGAAGCTCCTTGTTCGGACAAATTGAAGTAGAATCTTGCTCTCATAATCTGCTCTTTCATGAACTCTCTCCAACTTTCACTTACCTTTCTTCTGAATATATCTTCTTCACACAATCCAAACTGCGCCAATTCATCTTGTGGAAGGTACACTCTACCTCTTATTGCACTAAAACAAGTTCTCAATTCGTTAAATTAAGAAAATGTTGATTTAACAATCAAAATTAATAATTAGTTGTGCACTTTAAATATGTGCTCAACTTTTAAAAAAATTTATAAAACTTATTTTAATTAGTTTATTCAATACTAAATACAAATGGTAAGAACAAAAACCTCTGATAAAAAAAATAAAAATATTATGTGTACACTAAAAATTAATCACTATAAATTTTTATATAAATATATATTTTATTTAACTTATTTTCAATGTGTATTTTAATATTTTAATATGTATTTTATATCGGTAGTTAATTTTTGTTAATGTTGCAAGTGTGAGGAGTGCATAAAGTTAGTCTCACATCAGTAAAGAAGAATGATGATGAGTTTATAAGATGAGAGACTCATTAATTTGACACCTTAAGATTTTGAATTAGATGTGATGTTTTTCCATTTTATGTTCTCTCGCTTAATTCCTCCCGATGATTGAGAGCTCTCCACGGTGATAGTTTAATAATATCACTACTCTTATTCTGATAATATCTTTTTTTTTTCTACGAATTCATATTTAAATTAAATCAACCTATATATATGTTGATCTGTTGATACCTGTTCCATAAAAGGAGCAAAAAATTAAAGTGATAGAAAGAGACGAAGTAGAAACTTACTCTTCACCCACATCCCTAAGAATGTTTGTTAACTGATTTCCAATCCCAAGAGAGAGTGCTGAATCATATACACTTTGAGGAGGGATGATAGATTCGGGTGCAATACCCATTATTGGAACACTCATTAATCCAACAGTTCCAGCCACATAGTAGCAGTACAGATATAATTCTTGGAAGTTTTTGTATCTTGTTTTCTTTGTATCCATTCTCATACCTTCTATCATGTCCCTGAAAGGCTGTCATACCAAAAACAAAATGTTTAATTTAATTAAGGCTCCATCATTAGGCTATTTTTTTTTGTTATGTTTTTGGAGAATGTGTTTTGCATAAATATAGATGATGGGTGTGTTTTTAAATAATATAAAAATGATTTTTTTTTTTAATTTGAAAATACAAATCGAAAGCAGAGTTTTTGGGAGGTATGGAAAATGGAAATTCTGAGTTGTAGAGTGACAAATTCAAATTCGAAAAAGTACCATCATTATATTATTAATTAGCCATTATTTAGTAATGAAAGATTTTCACATAAGCGAGTTATGTGTAGTCTCTTATCATCGATTAGAAAGGTCTAATAAAAATATGATATTTTATATAAAAGGAAGTGAATGTTGAAAGATGAAACATACATGATATAAATATTTTACGTAAAATTAAAAGGATTTATTTCGTGAATGATTGGTTTATGTTTAATTTATTTATACCACTTTTTTAATTACTCCAACATAAAATTTTAGTTTAAAAGAAAAATAAAAATAAAAACCATGTCAAAATTTAAATGTTTTTTTTTTCTACTACTTTTTGAATTACTTATTGAGTTCAATGAAAAATACTTACATTTCAATGTTCGAACAAACTATATTGTATATACTATCCTTATATTGACATATGCTAGCGAGAAATATAAGAATACAATTTAAAATACAAGATAATCAATACTTTTAGTTATATTTTTATACTATTAGAAGTTATGGTTACTGTTCAGGATTTAAAATTTTTTACTTAGACTACAGATTGTTGACTAAATATTAACTAAAAACAAAAAATGCAGGCAAATTATTTTAGTGTTAGACAAAAATATTTTTAAATTATTTAAAAATGCGACAAAAATTCAAGAATATTTTTTGTCGATAATAAAACTTAGGAGCATTTTTGTCGATACCAAATAAGTTGAGTGCATTTTTTTCAGTTACACATATTTTACTACCATAAATCTTTGTGATTGCAATTTAAAATCATGATATAGCTAGGTAAAGAAAGAATTAGTATTATTACTAATAATGATTTAGGTACCTTAATATCCAAGGGAAAGTTGGAGATTGTATCAGTGAGAGCAGCATCAAGCAAATCATAGGGTCTTCCATTGAAAATATCATGCAATCTCTCTTCCCATCTATCAAGAACACCACAGCTCTTCATGTAATCTGCATTCGGACCATCAACCAATTCATCCGTCCTCCTGCACCAAACTGATACATACTCATGCATTCAATCATTATACTTCCAATCAAACATTTTTATTTTATTAGATATATACATTAATGTTAACCACCTCAATGAAGATGTCAAAAACATCTTTTTACGATGATTTTTTGTTTTGCTATATTTTAACAAAAGTAACATTTTTATAGTATATAAAAATCAAATTCTAAAATCTATTGTCCAATGATCAAAATAAATATTTTTCAACAATGCTAGGAAACCAACTCTATATAAGCTAAGAATCAGCCAACTGGTAAATTAGAGGCACCGATGACTTTAACCGGATGTTACTACTGATAGGCACACGGATGTTTCTTTTTCTTGTAAATTGGATGGTTTTGGATATGATTTCTATGTTTCATGTGTTGCACATTAATAAAATATAATTAATTATATGGAATCTACTAATGAATGATCAAAGCATCTGTTCCGTGATTCTCTCCTAATTGTTTTAAACGTGATCAACAATAATTTAACAAACAAATTAAATTATAAATTAATAAAATTAATTATAATTAATTATGTTGTTCCATTCTTGACTGATTATTAGTTGGTTACATATACTTTTCCAATATTTTTATATAAAGACATTATAAAATCTTCGTTAGAGTATCTACCATTCAAAAAATATACTTTCTTCTATTCATTGAAGAACTTCAATAATATATATGTTTATTTGTCTCGCAAATAACATTAATACTCATAAATTATGGGCTAGAAAATTATATATTCATCATCATCTTTAATTTCTTCTAGGTTTGGTTACGTACTTACCGTAAATTGCCCATATAGCTTTTTGTCTTTCTTGTGTCATAAGCAAAGTTCCTGTTTAAAGAATGAATATTAATATAGTCTCAGTAATTTTTGGAAGAAGACAGAGGAAGTCACCATAATAACTCAAGGTGCAAAAAGTACTAACTCTTTGGTTTATAACGCCGGCCAATTTAGATTTTTCTTTTTAATATTCTATCAATTCATATTTATTATAAGAATTCTGTACCTTTACCATCTAGGCTTCTACAGGATGTTCAACATAAGCAAATTGTAGTTTTTTACGTTGTGGTTTGCAATTCAAAGTCCCAATATATAGGGCCAGTTTGGTTAGGTCGATAAATAATTTTTTTTTGTTTTTAGTTTATGAAAAGTTATAGTATTATTATTTAGTGTAATTTTTTAAAAAATTATTTAAATGTTTATGAAAAAGTTTAAAAAAATTATTTCTCTTATAATAATTTTTTTTATTATTCTTCTTTTAAAATAAGTACTTTTAGAATTAAAAAATTAAAAATAAAATAATTTATTTATAAATATTTTTAATATAAGTATTTATTATTTAACTTCTTTTTTCAAAAGGAGTTTAATTAAGTTTTTTATTTAAGCTAGGCCATAGTGATAATATTGTGATGATTGCAATTATGACTGTATCCTCGACCATAATTAAAATTTAAAATCTTGATTATTTACACTACAAGTTTCTATTATATAAAATTATTTTGATAAATAAAAACTTTTAATTACATTAATTATATTTCCTATAAAACTGATGACTATGTAATATGGCTTCTTAAAATTAAAATATACGAAGAATAGAACAAGACAAATACAATATTAAAATCCGTCACAAGAATAGAAAAATTTTAAAGTAAAAAAAGTTGATAAAATAAAAAATGTTAGAAATATATTTATTTATGTTATCTTTTTCTACCTATTTAAAACTTTTGAGAAAAATAATATCATAAAGTGAACTCTAAAAGAAAACTCTCTTTCAAGAGACATGTTAGAGATATAAATAATCATTCATTTTGCCTTTTTTTATAAATTTAAATTTTTTAAAAAAATAATAGTATAATAGAAAATAAAAATTTAATCACTTTTAAATTAAAATTATTAAATTTAAATATAATAAGAATTACAAATTAATTATGATTAGTTACCTAGATAGAAGGTCTTAGCATATTCCTTACAAATCTTCCTACACATTTCATATCCATCCTTCAGAAAACAAGGCTCAAACCGCGGCTTAGTAGTGGTGGCAAAATTACCATTTTGACACTGCCACTCAACAACCTCGTCCACATGCAAATCAGCAAGAGGAACACCCTGTTTTGACAAATGATGAGGAAACATTATTACCGTACCACTACTTTCTGCTAATAATTCTCTTCTTCTTTGTTTTGGAGCCACCATAACTGCCACAACTTCTGACCTTATACCACCAAATCTCCTACAACAAGTGATGGAGGAAGAATAAGGTTTTGGTGCCAAGGAAAATGACATACTCATCTTCTCAACTAAAATTCTTACTATAACAATAATGAGAAGAAACAACTATACCAAATGATTGGCCTATCTTCCTTATAATGTAGGATTCTATCCTAGTGGCTACTTTGTAAGCTACCAACCATATAATAAAATTTAGGGTAAATAAAGTTTATCAAAAGTTTTAAAAATATTTTTAAGTTTTATTTTATTTTAATTTTGTCTTAAAAAATTTTTATTTGTATCAAATATATCTTTAACGGCTAAATTTAAAAAAAATTTAAGACCAATTTAACAATAATGCATAAAAATTATTCTTGATTTGTTTATGTTAAAGGATTAATTTTATGAAATTGTTGTTGAATTTGTCTTAATTTCTTTGAAAAATTAATCGTCAGGGGTATATTTGATACAAATAGAAAATTTTTAAGATAAAATTAAAACAAAATAAAACTTAAAAATATTTTTAAATTTTTTATCAAATTTTAAAAATAAAAAATATACTTTACCCTAAAATTTAATTTTAATATATTATTAATCTAAAACTATTTTATATATACATCTAATTACATAACGTTATATTAACAAAAACAATTATAATTATACTGTAAAATATTTTATATTATCAAAATATCTAAATTAAATTCTTTTTACAATGCATATGCTGTGGATATACCATCCTCGCTACATATATATGGCAATATAATAATAGGGTGTAAAAAACAACCATTTCAGTCCTTATCAATGATCTCATCATAGAAAATTATGGAAATATATAAAAAAATATTAAAAAATTATTAAAATTTATTATTTTTTGTTATTATTTAGTCGTTAATTAAATTTCTTTCATTTATTTTTTTTAATTTAGAAATTCAACAACATATTTTTGTTCTATAATTTTAAATATTCACAAATAATTAATAACCAAAAATAATAAATTTTGATCATGTTTTAACTTTTTTTAATATATAATATATAGTTTTTGTACTTTGAAACTCATGCATATATATTTTTCTAACCAGTGGCTCCATTTTAAATTTAAAAGATGCTAGTTTATGGCTTTATGCAACTCATATTTAAAATATTATTTTGTCGGATCTATATATTTTATTGATCAATGAACAAAATATTATTTTAATAAACAATCATCAATTAACAAAATAAAGAATGAAGATTAGAGGAGTTTATGATTCGAATTGTTATTGCAGAAAGGGAAAGAAATATTAAAACAACAGATTATTCTCTACATACAACTACTTTTTCATACAAGTCATATAAATTATTTATACTCACGTCGTTTTCACGTTCTTCTTTCTCCGTGTCTCTTCTTCTTTTTCGTAATTTTTCTCTTTTTTTCTAGATTGTCTCTGCTGTGGCCCTCATCCTTAACAAGTAAAACATTAAAAGATTTCAGGAAGAAATATACTGTTTTCCTCCTATATTGGGTGTATTTCTTAACACCTTTTGGATATATTTTTTAAATCCTTTGGTATATTTCTGTAATCCTTTAGGTGTATTTCTATAATCGTTTGGTTTATTTCTATAATTGTTTGGGTGCATTTCTATAATTCTTTGAATGTATTTCTGTAATCGTTTGAGTGTATTTTTGTAATCGTTCGGGTGTATTTCTGAAATTTCATCATCTTCAAAATAATTTCAAAACTTGATTTCAGAAACCATGAAAATCGAAAAAAAAAAACAGAAGGAGATCGAAGGCAAAGAGAGAACGCACGAAGGAGATCGAACAAATTTGACAAAAAATTCGAAAAAGGAAACGAAGATGAAACACGCAAAAATGGTTTAGTGATACGCGTGTTAAATTTGGCCCAACTTGTAAGACTTATAAGTCAAAATGACTTGTATGTGTAGTACTTCTCTAACAAAATTAACTTGTTTCCAATTTTTTTCAATTTCAAAATTAAATAAACTCAATAAAGTGATAAAGTAAATTGGAGTAGTCACCTTGAATTTTGATTGATAAATACCATTAATTATAAGCAAGTCTAACTAATTTAATTTAAAAGTAATTTTTATTTTCAATTCTGTTAGATAATTAATAAGTGATCCAATCATCAACTAAGGATTATATAATTAATTATGAACCAATTATGTTATATGTGTGTAAAAAATTAGTCATTATATAAGAATATATATATTTACTGTATAAAAAAATTATTATGTAAAAAAATTGATTATTTAACTATAATAAATTTAATATTTTTATTTATTGTAACATATTTGATTATTTTAAGAATTAATTATTTTATTTATAAAATATGTAAAACGCGTATAAATATACATAAATATAGATTTATAAAATTGAAAGACAAGGTTATAATAAATCTCTTTGTTTAGTTTTTAATTTTTAAAAATAGTTTATCAAAATTAGTTCTGTAATATTTTTTTTAAATTTGTAATATATATGTTTGATAAATTAAATTAAAAATAATTTTTAATGATTAGAAACAACAATAATTATGATATTTTTAAAATTTAAAAATATTATAATAAATATAAATATAAGAATAAATATAAATATTTATTAATATATAAAATTATTATAGATTTTAATTTTGAGAAGTAGAAATCAATTTAAAAAAAATTCTATTTTACTATTTTATGTACTTTTAAAAATATTTTCTATCTTTTAAAAGTTGTAAATATAAATATACATTGTCTTCTTTATTTATTAAGCACAAACGAAAAGCTTGTATTTTTCAAAAATATAAAAATCTCTTTAAAAAGTTAAAAAAAATCAAGTCTTGGTATAGTTTAAAAGATATAAAAGTTAGAAATAGATGGAACTTTTTTCGATGAAAAAAGTACTTTTAAGATTTTTATGATCCAAAATTCTTTATAAATCATGGCCATTAAATTTTTTAATCAATGGCTCAAATTTAAAACTTTTATTAATAATATAATAATTATATATGTTTAAATATTTTTATAAATATTTCTATTCTAAAATTATATTTTTACCCTTTCTTTTCATCTTTTTTCCATCACCCCCTCTTACCGGTGACGTCGCTGAAAGGAGAAGCATGACCATCACGAAGAGCCGCTGTCGTCGTCTTCTTCTCAGACTGCCTCTGCGTGCGCTGTCTTCGCTGTCGTTCATCCGCGTCTTGCCGTTACCGAGCCACCGTCGTCGTTATCTAGATATTTCAGTGGCTGCCGCAGATGTTGAGTTCTGATGCTTTGTTGGTGGGCTTGCATGGGCCACCGATAACAAAACTCTAGAGAAAGCCTTCTCTGCCTACGAAAAAATCGTTGAATCGAAGGTCCGTTTATTGCAGGCATCATCGATCGGGATCTGAACACCGATTCGGATTTGGTTTGTTACCGCTATCCATCTGATTTGTGATCTATTTTCCATTACTTGATCTCTGTGTTACTCTTGTTACTATTATGATTCTTATTATCCGCCAATAGGTACGTTCCTTCTTCATCTTTGATTCAAAGGCGAAGATCGATCGGTTTCTATTCGGTTCTCGAATCTGTTAATTATCTTTGTTCTTACTTGGATTTGATGTGAATTCTCGTGGTTGTGTTAAGGTTATCAACAATCGCGAAACTGGAAAATCTAGAGGTTTCATATTTGTAACATTTGCTTCTGAGCAAGCCATGAGGGATGCAATTGAGGACATGAATGTCTCCAACTTTGACGGCAGTAACATCACTGTCAACGAGGCTCAATCCCGTGGAGGGCGGAGGCGGTAGAGGTGGCTTCAAAAGCGGAAGCGGCAGTAGATATGGTGGTGGCGGATTTAGCCGTGGTGGCAGTGGCAATGGATACGGAAACGAGGCTGTCATGAAGGTGGATACAACAAAAACGGTAGTGGTGGCGATAGCTACGGAGGAAAAATGTGAAAAAAAGAAGATGGAAAAAAAGGAAGAAGATGAGGGTATTTATGTAATTTATTATTTTATTTTATATATATATTTTTTAAAATCACCAAGAACCTGAATATACTTTCCCCACTTAAGACAAATCCAAAATGGATAATATATCTTAAGTAAATGTTACATCTTTTATTTATAGTGTTTAAAAAATAAACTTGGAGAAGATTCAAATAAATTTATATGTGATATAACAAGATTCTACGTGAATATAATTCTGATTACATATTTTATGGATCAGTATGTCTTTAGCGAAATTGCTTTTGGACTGGCCATAATTCTTCTCAATTTGAGAGCTGAACCGTAACAAAGAAAATTCAGGTGCAGTCAATTTCATGTAAAGTTGATAGTTGAGAGTCGTTAGATAATTTAATTGATTTGACTAAATTATCTAATGGCTCTCAACTGTTAATTTCACATGAAATCCACTACACCTAAGTTTTTACAGTAACAAATAATAAAATAGAAAAGTTCTGGAATGCTTATGTAACACAAGAATGGGATTACCGATTACCTTGTAGTGCATAGTTTGAAAGAGGGAGAACGAGGTTTACAAAGATGCTGCTTTTGTCTGTAAATGAAACGGCAAGCTAAACTACTTTCTTAGTTCCGCTAAGCGTGTCTTGTAGTGAATTTCCTAGTAAAGAATCTCGCTCACTTACGATGCCTTTTCGAACTTTATACGTTTTGTTTCCGTTTTATAGAACATGTCTTTTAGTAAGCAGCGCGCGGCATATCTATTATTCTTCATCTTGTGTGGACCACGCATCTTAACTTTTATTGGAACATTGTTTATGTAAATCTCATTTACATAGATGACAAGGTTTGGCATCTAATCCTTGTTGTTGTTGGCACACGTGTCTCATTATTTATAAATGAAAAAAGTATAGGAGACTAATGGAATATTCGTACAATATGTACAATTGATATTTAGAAATGTCTGATTCAGTATTAGAAATATAATCATTAATGTTATTATTTTTCATTAACTTAAGCTCTTGATATAGGATGTTCGTATTTACATGCATGCATGGAAGTAGTGTGACGTTTCTATATATAGTGAAATTTGCTTGTACTATCGGTTCTTAAGCAAAAGTGCATTTTCCATAAGTATATGGAGGAGAAGAGAAAGTAGCTAGGTGGATGTTACGATCCTTCTTTATTATTTGGAGTTTTAAAATTTTATTAAAAATTTATTTTAATTCTATATTAATTTGGTTAAACATATATGTATTAATGAGTTTATTAAACAATTAACATATACTAAAAATTAATTTTTTTGTAAAATTATAAATACATTAATTATAACTTTTAATTTATATTTTCAATAAATTATAATTACTATTAAAAATTAAATATATTTTATTATTATATAAGTTAAGCAATTAATACATATTAAAAAAAAATTTATTTCCGTAATTATCTGCTGTGCAACACAAATTAAGCTCTCTCTCTCTATATATATATATATGATGCATTTACTTTCAATAATTTATGCATCAACATAAAAATTTATATTTGTATAATTGTACACATAATTTATACATCACGCTTTATTTTAATTTTTCTAACTTTACTTTATAATTTAATTTTAATATATGAATATATAAAATATAAAATAAAAAGTTATTCAACAGCATGCCTATATTAACGTTAGCGATAATAACTAAAAGAAAAAATATATGGAACCAACTAATAATTAACCAAGAATAGAACAACATAATTAATTATAATTAGTTTTTATTAATTTATAATTTAATTTGTTTTTAAAATTATTGTTGACCATGTTAAAAACATGAGGGAAGATACGCTAGTGATAGGAGAGAATCACGGAACAGATGCTTTGATCATTCATTAGTTGGTTCCATATAATTAATTATGTTTTATTAATGCGTAACACATGAAACATAGAAATCATATCCAAAACCATCCAATTTACAAAAAAAAAGAAACATCCGTGTGCCTATCAGTTGCAACATCCGATTAAAGTCACTGGTGCCTCTGGTTTACCAGTTGACTGATTCTTGACTTATATAGAATTGGTTTCCTAGCATTGTTGTAACTAAAATTATATTTTGATTAGCTTGATAAATTATAATAAATAAATTTGGTCACATAAATAATTATATTCTTGTTAATATATTATTGTTAATATTTTTTATTTTGTCTATTCATCATATTAATTTTGATCTGAGGTGCTTTTTACTAATTTAGCATATTATAGGATATCAAATAGTTAGAAGAAGTTAATAATTTTGATTTTTTTTTGTCAATTAACAAGTAATTTGAGATGAAATTTGTTAGTTTGATTAACATAGTCGGAGGAGGTTTATTTCACTGTGTATGCAAATAGTTTTTTTTATTTTAAAGTATGCAGATGGTCTTTTTTACTAAAATGTGGATGTTCATCATTAAATACCACTTAAAACACCTCCCCAAATTTTTCTATGATCCTTCCAATATATGGTTTGAAAAAAGAAACGAGTACGAACGCGATAAAACACGAGACTCATGGTGGATGGGAAGGATGGTGGTGCAATGACGAACCGGATCTGGCTTGGCCGTCGAAGACATATGGCAGGGAGGATAATTGATGCGTGAGCATCTTATCTATCTTTTTCTAGTGAATTTGCATATAATTTGTTGAGTTTAATTAAGAATTAATTATATTTTAACCACTAAGGATGCTATTTTGAGTTTTGTGTAATTTTATTTATTTTAGGTAGCATTCGGAGGGATTTGATGAAGTTTCTGCAGAGAAAAAGAAGAAACCAAAGAGATGACCAGCAAAGACCGACGCGGACGCATGGCTCACGCGACCGCGCGGAATGGAGAAATCGCAATGACGCGATCGCGTGCCATACGCGAACGCGTGGACTGGAATCTGCACAAATGACGCGAGCGCGTGGACGACGCGGACGCGTCACATGCGCGATCTGCAATAATACAGAAAACGCTGGTTACGAATTCTAGGCTGTTTTGACCCAGTTTCCATCCCAGAAAACACAGATTAGAAGCTGCAGAATGGACAAATCAAGTGGTCCCCACCCATCAACTGAAGATCTGTTAATTACTTCGAATTTAAATTCAAATCTTATCTTTTAGGAAAAGATATTATCTTAATTTTAGATATTAGAAATTAATTAATTAGGATTAGTTATAAAAAGGGGAGACTTCTCTTCTATTAGGTAGATTCCATTAGGGAGATTCCATTAGGGAATTCTATACAAATTTACATCTAATATTCCATGAGCAACTAATCCTCCATTGTTAAGGTTAGGAGCTCTGTCTATTTGTATGGATTGATTTTCTTGCTTTTTCTATTTTAATTTATGCATGGATTTATAATTTAAGAATTATTTTCGCTCTTTATTTTATGAATTTGGGTGGAACGGAAGTATGACCCTCTTTCTATTTGAGTTCCTGTAAAACTTGGAAAAGCTCTTTACTTGAACAACAGCTTGAAAACATATTCTCCTAAATTTTAATTATCTGGATTTAACGGGATACGTGACATATAATCCTTTTATTTTTTGGGTAATTAGAGTTTTTGTGGCATATAAACTGGAATTTGATCATGTAGCTTCTAATTGGAATTAATTGACCAAGAAATTGACAGTTAATGAATTTTAGAGGAGACTAGAAAGGTCTAAGAAATTAGGGTCTAGTCACATATAGTTTGCCATAAATTAAATCCTACATGTTTAAAATAGTTAGTAAAAAAATTCAATCCGAAAGAATAGATAACTCCAAAGCCTTAACTGTTTTCTCAATATTTTATTCCCAATTTATTTATTTGTCTATCCTTTTTATATTCTGAGTTCGAACTTAAACTTTTTGAATATCTCAAAACCTTTTTCTGCTTGCCTAACTAATCCTATCAAACACTATTGTTGCTTGATCCATCAATCCTCGTGGGATCGACCCTTACTCACGTAAGGTATTACTTGGTACGACCCAGTGCACTTGCCGGTAAGTAGTGTGGGTTATAAATACCACACCAACAATCGGCGCTGGTTCAGGGCTGCGGCAGCGTCCACACTGGGAAGGGACGAGGCATTAGGGAGGACGCTGGGTAAAGATTTGTCGAGGCAACGGCGAGACGGAAAAGAAGAATATGACTTCGTTACGGTGACGATGGACGAATGCGACACTGAGAAACTTCGTGTCCGTGATAGTGCGTGATGAGCGGCATCACAGGAGAGGCGGTGATGAGCATCATCACAGGGGCCGCAAGGGTGGAATGGTTGTGGTGAAACTAGGGTTTAGAATAACTAGGTAAAGGTGTTATTTGGACTGTAAGTATAACTCATTGTTCACATTATTTACAAATTTCAATGTCTACCTAACGACATTGTATGATAAAAGGTCACACTTCACCTTTTCAAGTCAAATAAAAAATTGAAAGGATACATATCCACATTATCTTGGGAGTTTTGTTCTTTTATGAGGAGGCCATTATTTAAAAACAGAAGGTTAATTATTTCTATAAATTGATCATGTACTACGAAGTACAAATATTTACTGAATTGTTGTATTTGCATGTCAGACACATTTTAGATGCGACACTCGTCCGACACGTATGTTTGTTATATCCAACCGTGTCTTAATAAAAAAATATATTTTTTGGACACGTTTGGAGTTTTGGACACACCTAAATATCATCACGTGTTAGCGTATCTAGCCTTATTCTTAAGATATATTCATGAAATAAATTTAGAAATATATATTATTATTTATTAAAATAAAAAAATTAAATATTTTTTATAATTAAAATAAGATATTAAAAATAATTAAAAATTTAATTTATGTTTTAATATAAATAAAATATCAAAATATCATTACAATTTATCTAAAAAATATTTTATATTTTATATATATGTGTCCCATGTCTTATCAGATTTTAAAATTCGTGTTGTGTCAACATATTTCGTATCCTGTTGTGTTTCATATATGTGCATCATATATATATATATATATATATATATATATATATATATATATATATATATATATATATATTGTCATTTCAATAAGATGCACTATAAGGAAAAGAAAAAAAAAATATAACATTTTTATGGTAGTCACCAAAATAATCATTTTAAAAGAATAAATTTTACAGTTAATAATGCCGAATAAATTAAATTGTTTGATCATAAAGTATATTTTACCATTATTAAATGATTTGAGGTTATTACTCGAACTGTTAATCGATATTAGATAACTTCTAAGGTAATGATGGTCTAAACTCTTAAAAAATGTTTTTTTATATGTTCTTAAATAATAGTTAAAAGGTACGTGATTGTAAGAGATTCCAATACCAAAATCAGTAAGTATTTTGATAAAACAGTGCTGCAACTAAGTTGAAACTCAACTGCGTGCAAAATAGTGATATTTATAAGGTGAAAACTTAGGTGAAGTCAACTTCACGTGAAGTTGATACTTGAGAACCATTAGATGAAAATTTAATTAAATCAGTCAAATCATTTAACGGTTCTCAGATATCAATTTTACGTGAAGTCGACTGTACCTGAATTTCCACCTATTTATAAAATAGGGAAGCACTTGTTCATTAGAGAGGGTGGCCTTGATCCAAGTCTTGCAGCGGTTATTCACTTATTCCCCTTAATACTAGATAATTTTGCATGGTAAAAAGTTGCTTTTTCTATATGTGCTTGATTTTATGATATGGGCAGGTGCGGGTGGAGATTCTAGACTTGCTCCTCAAGTCAGGTTGGAAATTAAAACTAAGATACTTAGTTTATGTTTGATTCCTGCGTGTGAGACCTGTTTTGTTTATTGAGTCAAGTCAGGTTTAATTAACATAAATCTGTTTCTGGTTCAACAATTTTTATAGTGTGTTTCAGATATCCAATCCGATTCATATCCAGAAGGTGCTTAAAGTCTTAAACCATTTGGATATTAAATCCATGCAAAAGCACTAATTATCATAATATTTTTCCTAATAATATGTATTTCTATTTTTTGCTTATTATCAATAAAAACATCCTCATTTTATTTACTTGTAAAATTTGCGGTGTTTTAACAACGTACAGGCTTATATTTATTAATTAATAATACAGAAAAGGAAAAACAAGTTGGTAACATTCAATTTCTAGTATGATCTAGACATGCTAGAAGTTGAGTTGTTACAATTTGGTATCAGAGCGGTTCTTCCTGTTAGAGCCTGGGGAATGGACTGAATCATGCTTTATTGCATGCTCTGTGGTGTGTCTCATGCTTATAGGGTATCTATGTGATATGTGTTGCATGAATGTCTTTGTGCTTTCATTCTGATAATGTTCACGCCCAACTTGAGGTATTAAGACTGATCACCTTGGTATTGATTGTTTGGTGTGAACAGAATCAGGATGCCTCCACGGAGACGTAGCGATCGGGAAGGGTCTACTGTTAACAATCCGCTGCGAAACGATGATAATCTGTTTGCTGCGATTCACGCTATGGCTGAGGCTGTGCGTAAAACGGCGACTGCTACTACCCGAGCAGTTAACCGTCTGGGGGAACGTAATGGAGAGCGTAACAATGATCGTACCGGTGAGAATGGTGGGAACGGTGATGGAGATAACATGAATCATGATAGGCCTATGACATTAGCTGCTTTCTTGAAAGTTAATCCACCGAAGTTCAAGGGTACGACTGTAGCAACTGAAGTTGATAATTGGTTCCGAGGCATAGAAAGGTCCTTAAGGGCATAACATGTCCCGGAAGAACAGTATGTAGAATTTGCTACTTATATGTTGGAAGGGGATGCTCAGCACTGGTGGCAGGGCATTCAACGTTTACTACAGCAAGATGAGGGTAATATTTTGTGGAATGCTTTCAAAGAAGAGTTCTATAAGAAGTACTTCCCTAGAGTTACTCGTGAGGCAAAGGAGATGGAGTTGATGCAGTTAAAACAGGGAAGTATGTCTGTTGCTGAGTATACAAGGAAGTTTGAAGATTTATGTCGTTTTTCCAAGGTTTGTCAAGGGAATCCAGCAGATTTCGAAGAGTGGAAATGTTTGAAATTTAAAGGAGGACTCCGTGAAGATTTGTTGAACTCAGTGGTTCCATTGGAAATACGGAATTTTGCGGAGTTGGTTAATAAGAGTCAGCTAGTAGAGGACTGTGCTAAGAAGATAGCTACAGCTCGGATGAATCGCCCAGGATCTTCTTTTCAGAATTATAATCGGTATACAGCTCCTCAGGGAAGAAATTTTAAGCAGGGAGCAATGCCTTCACGAGTGTACAATCAGAATAGAAATGTTCATGCACGTCCTACAGGAGGGAATGGTGGAAGAATGAGACAGGATATGGGTAAGCGACCTTAGCAGGCGCAGATGCGACTAGTATGTAGGCAGTGTGGAAAGGAGCATGGAAGTAGACCTTGTCAGCTTACAGGAATTATCTGTTTTTCTTGTGGTCAGCCTGGACATATGGCTAAGGACTGTTCGAAGAAGCCAGTACAAGGAATAGATAGGCCGCGACAGCAAGGACGTGTGTTTGCTATGACTGCTGATGACGCAATGAAATCAGACTCCCTAATCCAAGGTCATTGTTATGTCAAATCTCGACTCTTAACTGTACTGTATGACTCTGATGCATCACATTCATTTATTTCCGAGACTGTTGCGCATGAGTTGGGATTAGATTTACCATGTTATATTATAATCTAATTGTTCGTACACCCACATCTCAAAATGCCTTGACTAGTCAAGTATGTCAACAGGTGCCTTTTGTTATTGAGGCTAGGACTTTTATACATGACCTGGTTTGTTTGCCTTTGTGTGGTTTAGATATTATCTTAGGTCTAGATTGGTTGTCTAAGCATCATGTTTTCCTTGATTGTTTTAAACGAATTGCTATATTTCCATCATCTGAAATGCACACTGAACCAGTTGAGTCTTGTACTTTCTATTTGAATTCCCTAAGAGTTATTTCTAGTAATAGTGGGTTAGAGGGTTATGTTCTACTATTGGCTAGCTCAGAAACTAATGAACAAGACTTGGAGCAAATCTGAGTGGTGAAGGAGTTTTCTGATGTTTTTCCGGATGATATACCTGAGTTTCCACCTCAGAGAGAGATAGAGTTTAGTATTGATCTGGTTCCTGGAGCCGGACCAATTTCTATAGCACCATATCGGATGTCACCATTGGAACTAGCAGAGTTAAAGAAGCAGTTGGATGAATTGCTGGGGAAGAAGTTTATTCGTCCGAGTGTATCACCATGGGGAGCTCCAATGTTACTAGTAAAAAAGAAGGATGGTGGAATGAGGTTATGTGTGGATTATCGGCAATTGAACAAGATCACAATCAAGAACAAGTATCCACTCCCAAGGATAGATGATCTGATGGACCAGCTGAGAGGTGCGACAGTATTCTCGAAGATTGATTTGCGGTCAGGTTACCATCAAATCCGGGTGAAGGAATCAGATATACCTAAGACTGCCTTTCGAACTAGGTATGGTCACTATGAGTATACGGTTATGTCCTTTGGACTGACTAATGCTCCTGCTGTATTCATGGATTATATGAATCGCATTTTTCGTCTGTATCTAGATCAGTTTGTGGTAGTCTTTATAGATGATATCCTCATCTATTCCAAGACAGAAGAAGAACATGGAGAACATTTGAGGATTGTGTTGCAAATATTAAGAGCACGGAAGCTATATGCGAAATTGTCGAAATGTGAGTTTTGGGTGACAGAAGTGGCATTCTTGGGACATGTGATCACACGAGATGGTATAACTGTAGATCCTTTAAAGATCGAGGCCGTAGTACAATGGAAGCAACCCAAGACAGTTACAGAAGTTCGTAGTTTCTTGGGGTTAGCAGGATACTATCGGCGGTTTATCAAGGGTTTTTCACAGATAGCTTTACCTTTGACTTGCCTTACTAGGAAGGAAGTTCCGTTTGAGTGGACAGAAAAGTGTGAAGAAAGCTTTGAAACTTTAAAGGAAAGGTTGACGACGGCGCCAGTTTTGGTGTTACCAGACCCACAGGAACCTTTTGAGGTGTATTGTGATGCTTCTTTTAAAGGACTTGGATGTGTATTGATGTAGCATAGGAATGTGGTAGCTTATGCTTCGATACAACTAAGACCTCACGAAAGAAACTATCCGACACATGATTTGGAATTAGCAGCAGTGGACTTTGCACTTAAGATTTGGAGGCATTATTTGTACGGAGCCCAATTTGAAGTTTTCTCTGATCATAAGAGTTTGAAGTATATATTTGATCAGAAAGACCTTAATATGAGGCAGAGGCGATGGATGAAATTCTTAAAAGATTATGATTTTAAGTTGAGCTATCATCCTGGGAAAGCAAATGTAGTCGCAGAGGCTTTGAGTCGGAAGAGTTTGGGCATATCCTGGATGATGATCAAGGAAGAAGAAATGATCTCAGCCTTTGAAAACTTAAAATTAGGAATGAGAGAGACATCAAGAGGAATTGTTATGGCGCAACTACAATTAACATCTGACTTTAAGATAGCTATTCAGCAAGCTCAAGCCCAGAATTCAGGAATGCTGGCATTGTTAACACGGATGAAGGCAGATCAGCCGGAAGAGGTACGCCAAGATAAAGAGGGAATATGGAGATATAGGAACATAATTTGTATACCTGCTCAGGAGGACTTGAGAAAGAACATTCTGACCGAAGCTCATAAAAGCAGATTTTCTATCCATCCCGGAACGACTAAAATGTACCAAGACCTGAAGAAGATGTTCTGGTGGCCGGGAATGAAGAAAGATGTAGCAACGTATGTTTCAAAGTGTCTCACTTGCCAGAAGATTAAGGTGGAACATCAAAAACCACCTGGAACCCTGCAACCATTGGAGATACCGCAATGGAAATGGGAAGAGATTACGATGGATTTTGTTACTGGGTTACCAAGAACCTCTGCCGGGCATGATGCAATTTGGGTAATTGTAGATCGATTGACAAATCAGTGCATTTTCTACCAATTTAAATTGGTCACAGCTTGGAGAAACTCGCCCGGTTATACATTCAGGAGATCATACGATTGCATGGAATACCTTCATCAATTGTGTCAGACAGAGATCCAAGGTTTACTTCTAGATTTTGGAGAGCTCTACAGAAAGCTTTTGGGACGAAGTTGCACTTAAGTACAACATATCACCCACAGACTGATGGACAGACAGAACGAACAATTCGTACCTTGGAAGATATATTGAGATCTTGCGTGATGGACCAACAGGGTAACTGGGACAAATACTTGCCATTGATTGAGTTTGCCTACAACAATAGTTATCAATAGAGTATCGGAATGGCACCATATGAGGCCCTCTACGGAAGAAAGTGTCAATCACCATTATGCTGGTATGACAAGGAGGAAGGTAGGATTTTGGGGCCAGACTTGGTACAAGAAACTACCGAACGGATTAAGCACATTCGAGAGAAGATTCAAACTGCCCAAAGTCGACAAAAGAGCTATGCAGATATTAGGCGTAGGCCCTTAGAATTTAACGAAGGTGACCATATTTTCTTAAGAGTGACACCTACGACTGGAATAAGTAGAGCTCTTAGAACTAAGAAATTGAATCCACGATACTTAGGTCCTTTTTAAATTCTTAAAAGAGTCGGTCCAGTAGCATACCAAGTAGCTCTCCCTCCTTATTTGTCAAACCTTCATGATGTTTTTCATGTTTCACAACTCAAAAAGTATAATCCCGACGAAAGCCACGTTTTACGACCAGAGACAGTACAGCTGCGAGCCGACTTGACATATCAAACCCTACCAGTCAGGATTGTGGAACGAAGTGACAAACAGCTTAAAGGCAAGACAGTATCATTGGTTAAGGTAGCATGGGGACAAACTGGGACTGAAGAGTACACATGGGAGCTGGAAGACAAGATGAGAACAGACTACCCGTTTCTCTTTTCAGGTAATTGAAATTTTGAGGACAAAATTTTCTTTTAGGAGGGTAGAATGTAACGGCCTAGCCCCGAAGAAACGGCGCTTTTTCGGGATCAAACGGAATTTTTACAGAATTTTTAGGAATTTCTATGCATATAAGCACCTCCACTGCACAGGTGCTGCGTCAATCAAGCTGCTGAGAGTCAGCAGCTTGATTGCACAGGACACCTCTCCTAATCTAAGAAGGCACGTCGCGAAGAGTTGCGTTTTTGAGCCACTTCGGGCCCGAATTTCAAAATTCTGATTTCCGTGGTTAGTCTCTATGTGACGAGCCGGTCACGAATTTCGAGAGAAAAATTATATTAATATAATATTCATATATTATTATTTTATTTCGAATATTATATTATTATCTTTTCTACTGTGATTAATGTTGATCTATGTTTCATAATATAATAACTGAGCTAGAAATCTACCGGTAACGGATAATACCGGCATTCTTAGATGAACTTAGCACTGCTAATGCTTCATCATATATCTTTTATTCTTATGATTATCCAGTTACTAGTGTCATTTACACTAAGTAACTTAATGTTTATCCATTAGCAGTGTAATTACTTAAGTTCTAATACATCTAGCTTTAGTAATTATGAGATATTTTGACAAGTAACTTTTGGATAATCATCATCCAAAAGCCACGGCCTTCCTTGGACAGCTTGGCTATCATTTTTGTTCTTGGAAAAGCTTAGAACACCATGAAAGAAAACCATGAAACTTCCATGAACACCTGAGCTTCTTTCTCCGTTCTTTCTCAAACCGGAACCCCTATCAAAAATCTAATCTTACCAAAGTGTTCACCTCTTCCTCCTCTTCATTTCTATGTCACTTTTCATGGAGTAAATCAAGGTATGAAGGCTGCTCCTCCTCCTTGAAGGTTCGGCCATGGTGGTTCCTTAAGCTAATGATGTTTTCTTCATGTTTTCTCTTAGGATCTCTTATTCAATCACCAAAAGCTCCAAGAAAACGTGATTTCTAGTTACCTTAAGGTGAGGAAAACCTTCTTTTCATCATCATGAAGTTTCAGCCTTCATGGTTCATAAGATTCTAAAGTTGTTGTTGATGTTAAAATAGGCGTAAAAGTGCTTCTGGAAGCTTGTTTTTGGTGCAATCTTGGACAGTAGCAAAGGAGGTAAGGTTTGGTAAATTAATCAATGATTGGCTGTGTTCTTGAAGTGTTAAATCAGATCTTGTTGCTTGAGGTTTGATTTTGGGTGTTTGTGTGATGGTTTGATCATGAAATCTTGTTGTTTAATGCTTGAAAATCATGTTTATGATGGTTTTGAAGTGGCTGTTGGTGCTGCTGGAAAACGTGACATTCCAGCCATGAAAATCATGATTTTTGGTGCTTATTTGATGTGCATTTAATGGCTGAAAAGTTTCTCTTTGGTTTGATAAAAATCGGGTTCAAATCGGTTTTCGAAAAGATTGAAAAACTAGCTGAAAATCAAGCAGAAATCTGATGAACTTTTGGAAAAATGTTTTTGGTTTTTGGAAGAACATGAGAACACGTATTCGTGGAGTTTTGGGGTCAAAATGCAATTATTAAAAAGTTTGGGGTTGAAAATTAATTAATCAAAAGTTGAGGGGCTAAAGTGCAATTATTAAAAGTTATAGGGGTCAGAGTGCAATTTCCAAGAAGTCCGGGGGTCAAATGCAATTTTTGAAAGTTAAATAAAATATTATTATTTTAATAATAAAATATTAATATATTATTTAATTAATAATATTATTTTAATAATAATATTATTTAATTAATAATAATAAAATATTGATAAAAAGACAGTTTTTCCTAAAAGCCTCACGTAGGCAGTTTTGAGTCCAGAATTCTCTAATTTCCTTTACTAAACACCTAAGAAGAGGTATAAGAGAATATATAGAGGTATATGAGGTAAAGAAACAAGATTTTGAAACCTGTGTTTATGTTAAAAAGAAAAGGAGTTAAAAGTGATATAGCTGTGTACCTGACATTACAAAGTAAACAGAGAATTGTAAAATGAGCTTTCTGTGATGTTGTAATGCTTGATTTATGATGATTGCTAAGTGATGGAAAGTATGGTTATATCTGAATTATGAGCCTTCGGGCAATGCTTGTGAATGTTGTGCGGGGACGCCCGTATTGTGATGTTGCTTCCCAGACAGGCTGCGGTAGAGTAGTACCAGCCCTGCAAGCTGAATGCTTCGTAGAGGCCTAACTCGCATACCTGCGGTATATTGAGACCTGAGCAAATACCAGCCCTGCAAGTCGAGAGCATTTGGTAGAGGGTATGCGGTACTTAATCTGGGATTAAGTTCTGGAAGGCCCTATCTGACTTGGAGGGTCGGATTGCGTCGGGTGCGGGTCGAAACCGACAAATGAGCTCATTATCTGCAGTAGGGACAAACATGCATCATACTTGTTTGTGCATTATTTATTGCTTATCTTCTTGTGTTCTTGTTCTATTCCTTGTTTGTTTGAGCATAACTGTGTGATTGCATATTAATGTGTGAATGTGCATTTACTTCCTATTTTCTCTCTTGTTCATGTGTTAGTTTATGTTGCTGTTATGTACATATTACTCTACATTTACTTATACTTCTATGACCACGGACATTATAAATGAACTTAACTGTAAACCCCGACCTTACTAAGAACTCCCCAGTTCTTACCCCTTACACCTCTACAGATGGACACAGGAGTCCTATTCTACGAGATTGATCCACCGTACATCCACGACCCGGTGCGCGGCGAGTATTACATCTACTGTGTGGTACCTCGTATCCGTAATTATGTAGTTTGTGGTAGACCTTTCCAGTACCCTATTAGGACAACATACTTTAATCCTGATGCACCCTATGATTTTCCTTTTTCTTGGTTACACCCCGGCGGACCTGGGATACCTCATCCTGAGGAGCAGATGCCACCTCCACCTGACTATCCTCCTCCACCTGAACCTCCTCTACCTGATGAGCCTATACCTGCCCAGCCTATCCATGAGTCACCTCCTGCACCTTTTGTCCTTGATGAGTGGGGTGTTCCTGTGTTGCCACCCGAGCTTGATCCTTTACCTGAGCCGATCGAGCCTCCTGTCTTTGATGAGCAGCAGGGACATGAGTATGATCAGATCATGGAGGCGCCACCTCCTTCTCCCGACTGTATTTTGTTTGGTAGCTATCCTTTTATGGTTCCTGTGGCCAGCAGTGGTTCCTCTGCTATCACTCCGGCAGAAGAAGAGGACGAGGAAGAAGAAGATCCAGAGGAAGATCCTAACTTCATAGTTATCTCCTCTGACAGCAATGACGATGAGCCAGGCGAGGCGCCAGCAGGCGAGCATCACCATTCGCCCGGTGGTTTTCCCTGAGGTACTCTGGACCAGGATTGAGGAGAGTTTTTGAGACGCCTAGTCTAACTTCAGTACATTAGAGTATCTCCCTCACTTTTGTTAGCATGATTAGAGAGAATAGGCATATCATAGAGTTAGGCTAGCCTGGGTGCCAGCTTAGGGGCTTTTGGTCAGGCCAGGCCCTGGGGCGTCTTATGTACATATATGTACATACTATATGAGTCACTGACTTAGGGGTGCTGTACTATAGCTATATGCTTATATAACTGAGCCACTTCTGTAACATGATGTATATTATAGTGTGTTACTCCATATTCTGTTATCTTTTGTTTTAAGTATATGAATGTTAAATTATCCCTTGATATATGGAGGGTATGCGACTTTAAATTATTCTTGTTTTAAAAAAAAAATTTACTTGTAAAATTTGCGGTGTTTTAACAACGTACATGCTTATATTTATTAATTAATAATACAGAAAAGAAAAAACAAGTTGGTAACATTCAATTTCTAATATGATCTAGACATGCTAGAAGTTGGATTGTTACAGCATCCGCCTCGACCCGCAAGTTTTCGATCCACCTCTCAATTCGTACCAGAGACATCTTGTATAATATCAAATAAAAATTTGAAAAAATTCTGATATAAGTCTTTTTAAGAAAAAAAATAACAGTGAATAATTACGTGAAAAATTGTAGTACTTAATTTATCCCTCTTAATAATGGAATATATATGGACTTAATTTGTCTTTTTAAAACTATATTTAAATGTTATATCTAAGATAAAAATATAAAAATAAAGACGATAGGGAGACAAATATAATTTCTAATATTTTTATACTTCTGTATTATGTTTGAAAGTAGTAAACAAAAATTTGTCAAATGTCTTTATTTATATTTAAAAAATAAAAATAATTAAATACATAATAAAAGACATTATATACCCTTTTGATATATTTTTTTAAAAAATTGAAATATTTTTTCTATCAAATTCCATCTTGTAATAAAAGAAAATCTTTTTTTGTGTCCTCTTGATCTTTTTTGATCAAATCTCAATTAGTTCAACATTTATCTTCTTCACTTTACGTTCATATTCTATCTTCATTTTCCTAACCCTTTATTAATTTTCTTTATTCCACTTTTATACTCTTCCTTCATTTTCTTTGTCCTTTCATCTTCTTCACTCTTACTTCTCCAATTTCGACATCAGTAAGCATGGGAGAGAGGCAAACTTCGGAGACGACGAAGTCAAGGCAACACAGACGGGTCCCTTGCTTTTTCGGATCTCTTATATATCTAACCTTCTTTAGACCGGAAATAATTTTTAGTGTTGGAATTTGTTTTAGATTCCAATTACACCCAAAGAAATTTCATCTTTCATCTGTCAAGGGAATTATTAGATATATAAATGACACTTCTGATTTTGGCCTTTGGTATTCTAAATCGTATAGTGGGTTATTGCGATGCAGATTTCGTCCATGATTGAGTTGATAGAAGGAACATTTCAGAAATTTGTTGCTTTCTTTGACAGTCACTAAACGTGTGGTCCAGCAAAAAACAAGCTACTGTGGCCCTATCCATAGCCAAGATTGAATACATAGCCCTATCATCTTGTTGTTCTCAATTATTATGGCTTAAAACCCAACTTGTAGATTACAAATTGCAAGTGAATAGTATTCCCTTAATGTGTGATAATATGAGTGCAATAAACATTTATAAAAACCTCGTTCTACACTCTAAAATTAAACATATTGAAGTAAGATTTCATTCCATTAGAGAACATGTGCAAAAGGAAACCATTCACATTAATCTTAAGATTGACTTGCTGATATATTCACAAAATCTTTGTCTGAAGACAAATTTTGCAAGTCGAGAACTGCCCTGGGTATTATTCGTGCTGAATCAATAAATTAATTTGATAATATTGACTTCTGGTTGATTTTGTCTCTTAGGTCGACAGGAGATAAAATTGGACAGATGATGAATCTCTCTAGGTTCTTTGGAGATAAGACTGAGTATTGGTACTTTTGAATTTATTTTTTGGGTCAAAACTAAATCTTTAGTACTACCATTGTATTTCCTTAAAACCACCATTGGGTAAAAAAAAATTATTCTATGAAGTTGGCCTTATTGGATTCTTAATTATAAATTCAAATACTTATTCTTAGGGTTTTCAACCATACCAAATCAAATCAAGTTCAAATTTCAAAAAATTTTTTGACTTGTCTTTTCAACTACTTGCTTGCATATTTCTTTTACCATTTATTTTTTGAAACACATTTTCAATTATTTTTAAAATATATTTGTGTTTTCAAAAAGCATTTATAGCAGTTTCTCTATGTAAATCGCTCATTTTCTCTTCTGACCTCCATCAATTCTCAAAATTGCATTCATTGCTCTTTTATAAAGATGAAAAAAAAGGTGGCTACACGAAGAGACACGGGTGCCTATCATGCTCCATGAAACCCTCCACCAAAAGGGCAAGCTCATACCCACATCCACATACATTTTCATTCCTCTTCACGCTTCTCTCCAGTTCCAGAAACCATGGCGCGAATCAAGATTACCTTCCACCGTCCATCAACTTCTAGGGCTAATACCAAGTGGAAGAAGTCCATGACTAGAGAAGAACAATCATTATCTCTTCCTCCTCGTTTTTCATCTCGTCCACAAGGACGTTTGGCACCCTCGAGTAAAGCACCCAAAGGTAACTATAGACCCTTTCTCAACTTTGTAAAAGAACCAGAAAAACCATGATCCTATTGATTTTAAATCACATTTCAGAAACCTTTCACGTTTTCACTATGATCCTCTCTATTTTTCATCTAGTATGAACTTTGAATTTCGTTGAGCTATTGTTTCTAAAAGACCTTTGTGTTCAACATATATGGCTGATTTAAAGGCTTTGATTAAAAAGGAAATAAACTTTGTTGAAAACATCATTTATCTGAATTGAAAAAATTTGTTTGAAATTCGAAAACCTGTTTATCCTGATTTAATTAGAGAATTTTATGTCAATATGTACTATCATGAGGAATCTATCCACTCTTATGTTAAAGGCTGTAAAATCCATTTAAACAAAGAATCTATTGGTAAAATCCTAGATTATTATGATGTTGGCGTCAATGCCTATATCACTGAAAAATGGGACAATGATATGAGAATTTAACACAAGAATATTTTGGCCAACATATGTGAAAATATTTCTCTCATGAATGATGTTACTCCTAACCACCGTACCCTAGGTTCTATCAAAATCCAGTTACACTGCATCATTACCCACATTCTCTTACCTCAAAGCGGTTCATATCAACAAGTTACTCTCTGTGATACCTTGATTCTCTATGCCATCATTAACAAAACTAAAATGTCTTTTGCTTATTTAATGATGCATCATATGTATAATTGTATTAAAAATGACAAAAATATTTCATTACCATATGGCATATTTTTTACTTGTTTCTTTGAGCACTTTGGTGTTGATATGAAAAATGAGACTCAAGAGAATAGAATTTTATCTCTTAAAGGCGGTAGTGTAGTCAAACAGACAAAGGATAAAAGGCCTAAGACTGCCAAGGATACAGTTATGGAAGAAGAAGAAGATGAAAGTATCTCTCCTCCATCTGCAGCTGGTACATCAACTTCCAACAAGTACTTGGTAAATAGTATTGTCAAAGATGTGTTGTAAGAATTTGTAAACCTCACTAAGAACGTGATCAACTCTAACCAACAAGATAAGATACTTGCAATTCAAAACGAAAACTCTTTAAAAAAATCGTAAAATAGAGTTGAAGTACTTCTCAAATACATTAAATCATTGAAAAATGACCAAATGATGTCTGAACATGAAGAATAATATATTTTAAAAATTGAAGACGAGAGATTTGGTGTCTAACTCCTTGTCACTACTGCTAATTTTGAAAATTTGTTTTCTACTGTTTAAATTATGTTATTTTGATATTTTTTAGTTTGTTTTAGATAACTGTAATAGTGATTTTGTAGGATTTTAACTTGAATTGATACATTTTTTAACGCCTAACAAAACTTTTGTGTAGGGAATACTACTCCTCCTTAATAACAAAAGGAGGAGTGAGTTTGAAGGAAAAAAATGAATTGTTAGATTGTTTAATTCATGAATAATTAGTAATGTTGTTCTTTGCATAAACTATTTGTGAATTAGTCGGTGCTAATTGATTAAGGCTGTTATTTTAAAAACATTGATTGATTACAGTTCTAATTTTTTACTTATGATTGGTTGATGCTAACAGCTTGCAATTTTTTTTTTAAAAACAAGTTCTTGGGCTGGTTAAAAAAAATTATTGGTTGGATTTTTTGATAATAAGATTTGTTTGTGAGTATATTTTTCTGTATGAAAATTACTTGAATAATTATCATGGGTTAAAAAAATAGCTCACATTTAAGGAAAGCCAATAGAATAAAAGAAAGGAGAGTTCAAACTTAAAGATTGTATCATCAAAAGAAAGTTTATTAAACTCTTTTTATTTTTTTATTTATAATTTATTTTATAATGTCTGTCATCAAGAAAGAGATTGTTGAGTTTAAAAAAAATAATAAATTAATTGATAATGACTAAACATTATTATTGTGTTAAAAATTTAATTATGTGAGTAATTAGTTTATAAATTATGTAAAAAATAATAGAAAACAATACAGGCTCAATAGCAAGCTTCAGGCCCATAAGTTTTAAGGAAATATTTGCTACTGATCACTAATCATACCAACACTTTTTCATCATAATAAAAAACAAACTTAAGATCAAATTGTTGATTCAAGCCCAAGACCATATCACACTCTCATGATCCAAGAAAATGGTTGCTAACCAAAAAATGAAATTTCATTTCTATCTGAACCATATTAAAGCCACAAAACCCATTCTATCTCTTCTTTTTTTTCTTCTCTCTCTCACACTCACGTGAAGCATACCAAAAGAAAGCAAAAAAGAAAAAGTCTAATTAGGGTTCAAATCAAAAGAAAAAAAAAAAGTAGATTGTCAAAACTAAGCAAGTCAAAAGTTAGAATTCAAAAGTCAGATCAAATCAAAGAGATAAATAAAAAAATCTTTTTCATCTTAGTGCTTTATTGGTAATTTGTTGAAGATACTATTCTCCCCGAAGCACCAAACTAAAAAATTGAAGAAAGTAGAGATTATGAAACTCTATTACAAATTAAGGGTCAAGAATTAAATCTGGAGCCAAAATTTTGATATACAGTTCAGATCCTTGAAAAAGATGAAAGAGAAGCAGTTGGATTTGATTGCATATTTGTTTTAATCACTGCTGATGTCTTCTGCGCTACTGCTACTACTGCTCTGACATTGAAAAAGAAGAAAGTTAACTGCTCAAACCAAGGTTCAAGTTTTGGAAGCTTTACTCCTCTATTAAAGGGGTAAACGGCCAGAGATTGATTCAAGGAGTGAGCACACAAATTTGGGTTTTCATAGCTTTCAAGCTAACCCTTCTTCTCTTTCAGAGTTTTACATTAAATTTCCTATTCTTTAGTGTTCATCTTTTCTTTGTTTTTTTTAATAGAAAAAGGCATTATGTGAGAAATTAGTAAAAGCCATTAAGAGAAAAGATAAAGAGAGTTATTAGAAAAAGCCAAAAAATTATGTCAAAACTCTTTTGTATATTTTTCTATTTTGTACACATGATCTTGAGGTGATTTCTTTGCTAAGTTAGGTGAGCACTTAGTGTGTGTTTGGATTACAGTTTGCAAACGGAAGTTTGCATAAAATTGATTTTGCAAACTTGATTTTAGTCAAACGGAAGTTTGCATAAAATTGATTTTGCAAACTTGATTTTAGTCAAAAGTAGGTTTGTGTTAAAGTGATTTATGTTTGGTAATTTTTGTATCAAAATGAATTATAGTAAAATAAATATTGTTTGGCTTATACCATTCAAAATCACTTTTAGATAAAAAATTACTAAAATGGATATCAACTTAGATGTTTTTTATATTATCCTATTGTTTTAATTTAGATATTTAAATAGATTTTATTAGTTAATTTTATAATAAAATTAATATTTGCTTACTAAAATAAAAATAACATATAAAAATAGACAAAATATTTTTTTAAATAAAAATAAAAATTATATATTTTAGATATATATATAAAAGAATATTTAATCAAATATGTTACATTTTTTAAGTATTAAATGTTACTTTAGTATTTTTTTACATCGTACTCTTATTCTAGTGCTCTCAATAATCTTATTCTTAATATTAATTTGAAATTCAACGTTTATGATTTTATTATTATATATGATTAATTTTTTATTTAATTTATCTTTTTTAATGGAATCATAATCTATATTATAAAAAATTACACTAAAATATAGTATAGGAGAATTACAATTATAAAAGATAGTACTGAAAATAATAAAAAAAAAATTAAGTGATTGAAACAAATCTAAAAGTTCTTAATGATCTTTTTATATAATATATTTTTAGTATTTTTAGTACTTTTTTTTAGTATGTTATAATTTTTTACTATTATTATTATTTACAGTTAATTTTTTTATTTAATTTACTTTACCTAATAGAATTAATAAATCATATTATAAAAAGATAATAACAAACATAATACATAAAAATCACGATTATAAAAGTGTATAATGTCAAACAAATAGTTAAAAAAATAAAAATAATAAATAATAGAAAATTAGAGCTCATATAAATAGAAATAACAAGAATTTTATAAATAATACAATAACATATACAAAGGATAAAATTGGTAAAAAGTAAATAAAAGGTTAGTATCTATGGCTAAAAGCCCGTTAAAAAAATGCAGAAGTTAAAAATAGTTGCTTCTTGTAAACGCTGGTTTTGGCAGCAGAATCACTTCTGCGTTCATGAGAAAAAAATTTGCCAAACAAAAAGTTGAAACTTTCAAGAAATTTAAACGTGCTTCTTCCCTTCCAACGGGTTTCCCAAACACACCCTTAGTGGTTGAAAATCTAGAGAGTGGACCTAGTCAATTCTAACTTAGGTAGAAGTTAGGTTTGTCCCAAATAGGATTGGGTTGAATCCTAGAGAAATTGGTGTTTGTAATATTTGTAAAAGATAATGAAAATTCCTCCATTGTTGTAGGAAAGAATGGATATAGGTCATATTGCACGTGGTGGCTAAACTAAGATACATGGCTGTGTGATTTTCTCTTCTCTACTCTTCTTCTGTTTCACTTCGATAAGAAACAAAATAAAAGTGTCTCGTGCATTATATATTTCTCAAACTGTAGCTATCCGAAAGTAACTAGTTGTTCTGTTCCTGAACGCATTTTCAAGAGACAAAATCAAATTGTCTCCTAAATTTTAACTTAGACGCATCAGCAACTAAGTTTCTATTCCAGTCAAAAACAAAAAACAAAAATAGATTCAATAAAGAGGTCATAAATTCAACACCTCTTTTCTAAGTCATTCACAAACCTTCAGATATTGTTATTCTTATTCTTATTGGTAATATCATTCTCTACATGATTATACATTATTTTTTTTTATCTTATATATTTGTATAATTTATAGAAAAGGAGTGATATTTTTAAAATTAGAACGACAATATCCATTCTTTAATATCAGATTTAAAAAAGATTATATTTATTATTTTTTAAAATTGTTTTAGTAAAGTACGGATAGTTTGCTGAGTTGTCATGTCTGCGTATCGGACACATTTTGGATACGACACTCATCGACATTCGTCCGACATGCGTGTCTGCGGTGTCCAACCATGTTTTAATAAGAAATAAAAAATAATCTTTAGACATGTTTGAACACACTTAAATATTATCACGTGCAATATGTCTAGCCTAATTTTTAATATGTATTTTTAAAATAAATTTAAAAATAATATATATTATTATTTATTAAAATAAAAATATTTTAAATACTTTATATAATTAAAATGAGACATTAAAAATAATTAAAGAATTAATTTATATTTTAATATTGATAGAATATTAAAATATCGTTAAATTTATCTAAAAATACCTTATATTATATATATATATGTATGTATCCCATGTGTTATACTATTTTAAAATTAGTGTGTCGACGTATCTATGTATTTTTTGTGTATCGTAGAATTCAACTAATTAAACTATTAAAAATACATTTAATTTGTATTTTTATTTTGTATTTTTATTTTTAGTATTTTTTATTTTTAAAATTTTATTAAAAAAAATAAAAATAAAAATTTTATTTTTTATTTTCACCTCCTATTTTTTTCTATTTCCTTTTTAGAATTAAAAAAACACTAAAAATAAAAATAAAAAATAAAAACTTAAACTAAACCCAAATAAAATCTTTCTGAACAAGCTTCTCTACCAGATTATTAACCCAAAAGAACCACAAAACGTATCAAAGCCCAAAAGAAATCTCGTCTCTCGTCGCCTTCGCCATCTGCTGCTTCTGTCAGCCGCTGCTTCAGCTCTTGCCGGCGCCGCCACCCTTCTCCGATTCGCCGTCCCCTCTTCTCGTTGCTTCTTGAGTCTGCTTGCTCTCGCGGCTCCCATCCTCCGCTTCTTCTCCGCTGCAAGGTGCAGTGCTACTGATCTCATTTCTTTTAAGCTAATTAGCTTTTCAGTCTTTATTATCTTGTACCCTTTCTTCTCCGGTCAATTCATATGGTATCGTTTGAGGGTGATTGCAATTGCAGAAGATGATCGGTGTGGGAAAGATGAAGCAGTATACTAATGTCCTTGACAAGCCTCTCACCAAGGGCAAGCAAGAGGTTAGTTAGGTTTAGGTTTCCCTTCACTTGAAATCCCTCCATTTCTCTGAGATCTCGCATTTCAATGCTATTATTTTCTAAGGAATGTCAGCGGAAGATTGAAATCTTTTAGTCAATCATAGATTATTATGGTTCTCACTGACTTCTGAGTCTGTTGATGTGTTTATTTCTTGGAATAATTTGATGCATTCGGTGCAGGTTAGTCTGAGTGCATTTGCGTTCTTGTTCTCTGAGCTTGTCCAGTACAACCAAACTCAGGTTGACAACATTGGCGAGCTTGAACGAAGGTGAAGAAAATACCAACTTGATCTTGTGTTTATGATGAGTAAAATGCTCTGTTATTAAGATATATCGCTTTTCTAGATACAAGGGACTGAATGTTTAATGTTACTTTTAATTATCTTTCGACGATGATTTCTTTGATGCGTATGGGAGTAGAAAGTGTGAGAGATCAAAGTATGAGGCAGTAGCATGGCATGGCAAAGAAACTTCCATTACACATGTTTGGGCATTTACTAATAGGAGGGGAAGGAGTACAATGAAGGACACTAAAACCCATATCAGCCATCCACAGATTTGGGCTTGAGGAGGGAGGAGGGGACACTAGAACTTTTGGTCATCTATTTTTTTATTTATTTCTTTATTTTGCTATTTTACCCTTAAATTTTCTAAAGCACAATTACATGAGAAAAAGCACACCAACAACTAGGAAAAAAAGTATAACTATTTCCATTCTATTCGCTTACACTGTGTAACTCCCAAACAAAAGTCTTAAACCATCTTTTCCTTTCGTCTTAAACTCCCAAACTATATAATAAGTTAATAACATACAACTAACCACTCCCTTCCACACTTTTCTGTTCTATTATATTATTAACCAATATCTTCCATCCTCTTTTAAACACCCAAACTTACCCTTATGTTTAGTGTTGAGGGATAATGTTTTTAGATTATAGGAACCAGAGATTGACCTGGCTTTAAAAATACCATTGTTCTGATGATTTGCTTTTATTATGTTTTGAAATCAATATAAAGTATGCTGATATTTATCAATGTTAAATGCACTAGACTGGAGGATGCTGGATATGCAGTAGGGGCCCGAGTTCTAGAGCTGCTTTGCCACAGGGATAAGGTAAATCTGCTATCATAATTCTCTGCAAAATCTTAGTTATCTGATTAGGAACAATTATTTGACACTGGACGCTGACATATGGAAAGAGTCGATTCCTATCTTTGAAGGATTATTATGTCTATTGGCTAAAATGTCCATAGATAAAACTATCATTTTATGCTGCATTCTGATCCTTGAGCTTTGTTGCTGGAGTCTTCAGTCTTGTACTTGTGAGCAATTTGTTTCTATCAATATTTCTTGACAGATTTGATTGCTTAAACTTGAAAGAAGAAAAGGACACGTATTTGCGAATCTTTGAAATATATTGAGTTCTTGATGTTCATATACATATTAGATTCTTCTATTTGTGTATATTATACTTGATTATGATTTGATATCTACTTCTAGTATATATAATGGGGATTGAGGAGGGGTTTGGTGCAAAGATTTTTGTTTCTAAAATATCCTTCTGAAAAACATTTTCTGCTATGTATAGAATTTGAACCCAAACTTCTTGGTTAGAATGTTAGATAGTTACCATCTTGACTAATCTCAATTTTGTAACAATTTTACATATTTAATAATTAAAAAGATGGACGTGCCTATTAATACACTTGTTAATATAATGTGTTACTGACAAGATCAGTGACTCACTATCTCGAGATTATCAGTATTGTAATTTGAAATCTTTGCATGAGTCTATATGAGTAGAGTAGTATATTAATAGAAGTATCCTTCCTATATAATGCTTCTTTGCCACCATCACATTTGACACTACAATTTTGTTTGTCTTGTAACATTCTCTTTATAGTGAGAGAATCTAGAGATAGTCATTATTTATTCAATACTGATTTGTCCTCGAGGAAGGTAGGTTTATTGGATCTATACGTTTTTTTGTTTGTATATATAGGCAACAGACTTATTTGGGTTTGCCCATGAGCTGGGACATCTATAGTTTTTCATGAGTTTAGGATGACTGAAATAGCAATAATTTCTGAAACTACAGGGAAACAGAAGGGAGACACGACTGTTAGGAATTCTCTCTTTTGTACACAGTACAGTGTGGAAAGTACTATTCGGAAAGGTTAGTTCCTTTATCAACTTTTTCTTTTATACCCAATATCTGGAACACTGAAAATATTGTGTAACATAATCTTTTAATGCAAAAATAAAAATAAACTTATGTTTTACAATGGAATAACCTTTCTCATTCTAGTATGGTATGCCCTTCTAGAATCGCAACAAGGTTCTGGGAAATTCTAACTCATAAAAGGAATACCAGCATTACCTTATAAAAACAATTTTATCTTAGCTGTAAAGAATAGGACAGTATAAACTGTTTAGATTTTACGCAAATGTTGTTTTGGTGATTAGTGTTAACAAGCTTGTGAGGCTGTAGAAAGTATTTGAATTTGATCCTTGAGGTTCACTTTGATGATCTGATGTGGTCGTTGCCTCCTTGGGATGAGTACAGCATAACTATTAGTGCCAAGTCAAAAGACCTTGTAAATGTTGAACAAACATAGATATCATGTTGTTATTACCCAATACAACAAATGCAAATACAAAATGCTTGAACTGTGAGAATTATTCAATATGAAGACATATATATAGAGTAGGTATAAATGAAGGTTAAAATTCAATAAACCACCATGAAGTAATATTCATTTGCACCCCACTTCCTTCTCTTTGAACTCTTTCTTCCTCTCTATCCCATGTTAAACTCATCAATACAGCTTTTTGCGAAGACAAAAATGTTTATAAGATTGAATGTTGCCCTACCAATGTGTGCATAAAACCGCCTTGGAGGAATTCAATATATGGTTGGCTGGCTGCCTTTTCTACCCAAGACCCATGGCTGCGTGGGGTTTCATGTGTTTTGGCCCTCCATCATTTATGTAAGAGTAGAAATGAATGGATCATCAGTGTCTTCTATGTAATGGTCAAGAACTTATTCTTAATTTGTGGAGATAATGCAAAGCAAACATTTTCACTAATTTGTGTTCTGTTCTGGTTTCCCCGTATGGATTAGGTCAATTAGCAATTATCTAAATTATTACTATCTTATTACTCTCTTTTCCCCCCCTTTTCTTAGGTAGCAGACTCTCTGGAAAAAGGAACTGAACATGAAGATGAATACATGATCAGTGAAAAGGAGCTCCTAGTAAACAGGTGACAGCATTTGTTAGCATCAACGAATGTCTTATTACACAGTAATTACATACTTGCTTTTTGAACATAAATAACAATGACCTAATGCGTCATCTATTGCTTATAGATTCATTTCTATTCCAAAGGATATGGGAACGTTTAATTGTGGAGCGTTTGTTGCTGGAATAGTACGGGTATGTGTGTCTTTTACCTTCAACCTGTTTTATGATTTTTCTTGTGCAGCATTAAACTGTGATTTGTTTTGTTTCATTCATCCATATAGGGTGTTCTGGACGGTGCCGGGTTTCCAGCTGTTGTAACTGCTCATTTTGTGCCTGTGGAAGGCCAACAACGACCTAGGACAACGATTTTGATAAAATTTGCTGAAGAGGTAAAGTTGCCATTGAATTTGCTTTCAAATCTGCCATTGCTCATCCATTCTTTTCTCAAGTCCTAATCAAACACTTGATATCCTGGTCCTCTTCTTTTCTTTTCTTTTCTTTTCTTTTTCTCATTTTTTATTTGGAGCTCTCTCAATCCTCGTGAAACCAGATTAGTTTGTTTCTGTCCTGCAGGTGTTGCATAGAGAAGCAAGATTAGGCTGATGTTTTTACTGAAGATTTTCAGTTAAGATATTTTTAATGAGTACTGTACATCTCATTATAGGAAGATTTGGAACTTTCACCTCTACATGTGAGAAAATAATCCAGAAATTACATGATTCTATTCTATCCTATTGGTATTGTGTGTCGAAAATTAAATTTAATGTTGAAAAACTGTTCTCGTGCTTCATATGAATTTCAACATTTCCAGGTCTTACCTCTGGTGGTATTTGGATTGAGTAAGTATAAAACACCACAAATTGTAGCTTTGATTTGTTAGAAACAATTGGAATGAAAATGCCAAGTCATGCTGTTTGGGGATCACTGAGGTTTTCTGCTCACCGCACATTAGGAACACAATATTACATCAATATTTTTGTTTTTTATTTTTTTTTTAATTTTTCTCTCTCTCGGTTAATAACAAAAAGGTTGATACATGAAATCATGTGGATCAGTTCAAAAGAAATAAAATACCAGAAACACACACCAAGGGACATAGAACAAACACTTGATTTCATACTATTAATAACTTCACAGCTCAAAGTAAAATAAATAAATAAGGATAAAGTTTCTCTAATAACCACACTGATTTACAATCAATAAATTTCGGTATGAAATATATTTGGTGAAAATATCTATTTTACTCTTCCTAATTAAAAAACTTTGTGCTTTCTCTCTTTCTCTTTTATCTTTCCTTCCAAGTGTTCATTTTCCTGTTGCCTTCCACTCCTGCTCTCTATACCCCTCTCCTTCCACCTCCTCTTCCTCTCTAGTGTTGAGAAATATCTAATACTATCCAAAGGTCGGGTTAGGGTCTTTGGGTTATGTAATTCTTTAATTCAATTACAACTATTTCTTTTTGTCTTTGTATACTATTCCAAACTTGAGATTTAAATTCCACGAGTCATCCTGGGCATGACTTGTGGTAAAGTTAATAGATTGCTGAGATTCATGACTTGTGGTAAAGTTAATAGATTGCTGGGATTCAAACTTCTGATACTTGTTTAAGTGGACAAGTGAATTAACTACTCGGCCAATCCAAATTTGTTCCCGGAGTTGACAGTTAACCCCTCAAAGACCACCTCATGTGACTTACCATGTCCCGTGCAATATACAGATAGAATCAGAGACATGATAATCAAACTTCACAGACCACCCCAGGTAGCTCAGCATGACCTGAGAAGTTTGAATACATACAAGCATCTACATTTGGTTACAAACATTGTATTTGACCATTACAAATTATGATTCCAAGTTACAAATTGAGGCTGATAATTTTTCTTTATTTTGCTTCATTCATCCATCCCCGATACATGAAATGACCTCTAGTAAAGTAGCAGTATCCTTCCAATATAGTTATATACTTGTTCTTATTCAGATTTGCATTTTCTCAACTGCATACAAGCATATGTTTCTGGTTACAAATATCAGTTTTAGTGTTCATGAATTTTTTTTTTTTTTTTTGATAAGTGGAGCACTCACTAAAGCCATCAGGCAGTGAGAAGACATTACAGACGACACGACAAACACAGCAAACAAAGCTATGCAACACACAGCAACATACATCAAAGCATTACAATCCTGATACTGTTTCTCACATTCCATAATAAAGGAAACTAAAAAAAGCATCAATAAACAACAATGATGGTCACCTTGGAACATGATTTATAACTCTTATATAGAATACTTCTAATAGGAGGCACTGTGTGTATGCAATTATTTATACTTGAGTATGAAGTTATTCTTTTCATATTGTTGTTAGCATAATCATGACATAATAGTAAATATAAAAATGGCAGCTGTTAGTGGTTGTATTTATATCAGATATTATAATTCTTTATATGAACTTATATTATTCATATTTTGTACTGTATTATTTTTAGTAGTTGTATTTTGAGTGGGATCGGATAGAACGAAAATCTACTCCTATCCATCCCCTTGTCATCCCCACTAAAAAAACAACTTTGACATTACTTAAAATCCATTCAAACAAATTTTTTTTTTTTTATAGAACTATAATCTATTAACACTCTCCTACTGAGTATGGCCATTTGTTTTACTCGACTTTTTATTTCATTGTTAACAACAAATAAATTAATATTTTTCGAGTTTTGTTTCACAATCTTAATTCAAAGAGTGAAAATGATTCCTTTTATAAATGTCTCAATGTCTCAATTATAGCTTTGATGTAAATTAAAAAAACAAAAGTGGTAGACACAAAAAATATGTAAGGTGCTGAAGAAAAAACATAAAATAAAAAAATTAAAAGATAAAGAAAAAGGTGAAAAAGAGGAATTAAAAAGTAAATAATTTTAATTAAAAATATAAAAATATGGTACAAGAGTTTGGTTTCAGCTTTCAAAAAAATTATTTAAAATTTTCAATTTTACTATGTATGCACAACTACTGAGAGTGTTTTTGGTTTTTTAAGTATTTTTTAAAAAATAATATGATTATATTATTTGTTTAAATTTCTATTTAAAGACTAGTTTAATGTCTAATTAATAGTTATTCTAAAGATTGCGTGAATTTTCAAACAACGATCAAGTAATTGTTTTTGTCTTTTGCCTTTTGTCTTAGGTAAAAATCCAGGTACAACAAATAGCTAACTTCATATAAAATTGATAGTTGAAAATCATTAAATAATTTAATAGATTTAACTAAATTATTATCTAATAACTTCCATTTATTAACTTCACATGAATTAACTACATAAAAATTTCTACCTTTATCTTAACACCTCATTTTTTATCGGCAACCATAGTAATTATACTTTTAGAAATACGTTATACTAAACAAATTTTTTCAATTATTTTATACTTACATTAATATAACTCAAATTGTTCCATAAAAATTAAAATATTATAGCAAACATCAACCGAAATTTTAAAAGATATTTATTTTATTAAATATTTTTTTAAAGAATAATACTTTTGCCTAACAATGTGTTAGAGTATAATTCTAAAAATTGGATTGGAGTAATGGGCTCAACCTTGATAAAAAGGAAAAGTACAAGGAGTCAATAGAATATTTGTACAATGTGTATAATAGAGGTTTATGAAATATTAAAGATATAATTATTAGTGTTACTTTTTTCTATCAGCTAAATTTTTGGGATGAGTGGTATCATAACATGATATTAGAGCGCTAGATCCGAAAAGTCAAGAGTCTAATTTTTTGTAAACTCCAAAATCAGTTTAAATTTTTGAAAAGATATTTATTATCTTTAGTACTCGAATGGTTATTCTAGATAATATAAAAAATGTTCATTTTGTAACTTAGTCCATTATACACACAAATAATCTATTGTCTTCCTAACGGGACTCTAATAAAAATCCAATTTGTAGTGTACCGATTAAAAATCCGGCAAAGCCAATCACGCGAAGCCCAATTTTTTTTTTATATTTTATCTTTTTGTAAAAGGAGCTTAAACAAAGTTGTCTACCGCTGAAAAAACAAAAAACCCTAAATCATTACCCACGAAACCTCCCCACCCTTGCTGTTGTTGTCGCTTCCTTCTTCTTGTCTGACGTCACGGAGTTGCCGTCGCCGATATCGTTGCTCCGTTCGACCTCTCCTCCTTCATTGCTACTCCGTTCAACTCCTGCATCGCCGCCTCTTTCTCTGCCGCCTGCGCGTTGTTTTCAGCGTCTCTACTCGCTCGGGTCACCGGCATCTCTGCCACTCGCCTCTCCGGCCACGTCTTTACTCGCCTCTTCTCTCCGTCTCTGCCCACCCTAGTATGACATTTTGACATTCTCAATTTCCGCATTGAATTTGCTTAATGATTCATGAATTCGATTAGTAATTTATCCTCATTTCTGCCATGTTTTTGTTGAGTTGCTGACTTGCTGTTTAATTGGATTTTTTTGTTTATCCTAATTTCATGAATTTGATTGGTAATTGGAGATTTTCGCTGTTTAATTTGATTGGTAATCTATCCTTAATTTTATTGCCGAGTTGCTGTTTAATTTTTGTGTTGAAAAGTAGACGAAGTATTGTGTGAGAAGTAAAGTTTTGAATTTTATTATCATTGAATCAGTGAATTTGGATATTTTGAAATTTATATTGGTATATTTTAAATAATTTTATTTTATATTTAATTAAACTGATTTGACCACGGTTCAAACATAGTTGGACCACTGAATCTTGGAACCAATCACTCCGCCGGTTCAGTTCTCGCATCCTTGTGTTAAAGAATAAAGAAAACCTCCAATTTTGTCTTTCTTCAATCTTTCGTAGCATTATTCTTGTGATTAGTGTTGTAACATTTTCCCTCTGTAAATTGGGAAGGTTTGCAAAGCAACAGCAGACCACTTTTTGTAGCAGAAGTTTTGTTAAAAGAGCAGGAGAAGCAGCCAAAAGAACAATGAATATACTCTCAGTTGCACGTAGGTCATTGAATTTTGTTTCGATAAATCAGTTTCGTCAGACACATTTGCTCAGAAGACTTTCTACATGGCAGTTTACTGGTACTTTGGATTTTATCCATTTTTTCTTTTTGCTGATATCAATAGTTGATATTTCTCATTATTTGGATGTTTTCGTGTGTTGGTTCTAATTTTGTGTCTGATTGAGCTTGTGTATCTGTTTGACCATGTGAAAATCTTGTTGTTTTTAATCCTGATAGTGTGTGACTGTAAATGTTGCTAAACAAATCTGATTTTGAGGGATAGATTTTCTTCCCAAAATTATACTTAGAGTTTTGCATGATTTAGTTTTCATGTAAAAGCAGAACCAAATATAAAACTGGTTTATGACATCTCAATATTTTTGAAGCAGTTTATTGTACACATACTTACTGAAAGAGAAAAGCTCTTCACCCCTCTCTCTCTCTCTCTATCTCTCTCTCTCTGCGTTGGGGAGGGGGGGGGGTCTCTTCCCACCAGAAGCTTTAAAGTCTCCTTACGCTGGCTTTATGAGCTGATTTTGACTGGCAAATAGCATTCACTCTTTCTATCAAGTAAAACTGGTAATAAAAAAACTACACCAAGTCAAACAAATTTTGATCTGCAGCAGAAAAAAAAACAGTTAAGTTGCTTTTATGAAAAAAATGGAATCTGGCTTTTAAATTTGGTTTTGGTTTGCTTACAATTTGGTTTGGTTCCAATCAGGAAGGTTTCCATGCACAACCCTAACTTCTTGGATCTGCTTACATTCGACATGTTTTAGACTTAGTTCCTTTAGGCATATTTGGGGCATGAATTGTGAATGTCTTGTTAGTTATTACTTTATTCTCAAGTTTGAAAATGATGTTGATGTAACTATATTATAGAAGTCATCATTATTAACTGTAACCTGCTGATTTATATTGTTGTCTCGCTATCTGCTACAGATTTAGTGTTGTGATTCCGAAATTACATCATTATATCGCATGTCATTAGAACCTTTTAAAGGCATGTTTGTTTGCTATTTTGAGAACTAATAATTCCTAAAGATCTAGAAGTATGCATGACCCTGCTTTTAGAATGGATCCTAAACACATCGAATCACAAGATAGCTGTAATAAAGTAAGAGAAAGAACGTACAAATGCTGAAGAGTATGAGAATTTTCTTTTATAATATTTGTGTGTCTACCTAGTCTATGCAAAATAATTATAGTATTGCTGCTACAATGTGCATATTGGAAGGGGCAAATCGATGTGCTGTATGAAGGAAGAAGGAATAGAAGTGAAATTAAAGAAAATCTCTGGACATTTCAATTTATAATATGCTCAGCTGAGAACTTCATGCTTGCTTCCTTTATTACAAGGGTAGTATTATTTTTGTTGCAAATCTTTGGGGTAAATACAATGCTATTCCTAATGTTTTTTCCGTCCTATTTGCGTCCCAAACGTTTTAAAAGTGACTTTAACTTTCCCACTTAAGTCCACCAAAAATCAATAAAGGAGGGTGTATATCCTTTCAAATTGTCTTTTTTTAGGAATTTAGCAAAGAACCTGTTCTTACATAGACATGGGAACACAATGACGATGGGGAATGGGGAAGAGGACAACAATATCCTCCATCGTTGGAACCAAAATGTTAGGAACAACATTAATACATACCCTCAATGTTTGGAACCAAGATGATAATTTGCCCTTATACAACATCTCTAGATGTTCAATTTCTTTCTCAGATTTATTTACTTATCTTTGTGAAACCCTTACCGGAGGTTCAAGCAGATAATGGCACTGTTAATCAGCAAACTAATAAGTTAGAGACTCCCGAGGAGTTTGAGGGGCGGATTTTTGGTGATAATCCTGGGAGAAGTTCCTCAGTTGATTCCTTTTTTGAAAAGGTTTCTCGTTGGGGAAAGGCTCAAGATAGATCTAAAGGTGACAACTCATGGTTGGATGATCTAGAAGAAAGTTTTGACACATTATCTGATGGAATGGATGGAAAACTGAAGAATGCTGCACGATACTTTGAATATGATTCAGATGAAGTCGAAGAAGAAGACTATTCTTTTCGATATGATGCCACCTTTTGGCCTTACACAACATATGAATTAAGGGTATGTTAAATAAAAATGGCTCATTCCCGCTGCTTATCACTGTTATATTTCCACATTTTGCTTTAACATTCCGACATTCTATGAATTTTTACTTTTATTTTTTATTTTTTTATTTTGGTCTTGGCATTTGCGTTTAAATTAATCTTTGATGTAATGATAAACTAAATTATACACAGATGTTTCATGGAAAAGTATTCCTTGAAGTGTATTTACAATTCTTTTCTGAAATATTGTGTTTGTTTCTCTTAGAGGACGTTTGGCTTGTTTCATAAACCTGTTAATTGCAAGTAGACTATACTTACAGCTGATTGCGAATTCCTTTTCAAGTGCACCATGGAATGTCTCCTACTGTTTTCAGCTACAACCGCACATCAAAACCAGCATTGCCTCTCTAAACGCATGAAATATTTGAAACATAACAAATAAAATATATTATATAGTAGCTGTAGTACTAGTTTCCATAAAAAAGAAAATCTGTCGAAGAATTAATTGCACCAAACAAATGAAAGTATGGCAACCTCTTATGTGGTGGGGCTATCATCACCCGATCAAAGACAGAACTCAGGTGGGTGATCAGAGTTATCTACATTGTAGGTACCAGTTGGAAAAGCAGGGGAGACTTCTTTTAACTAGAAAAAGGCACTGTAATTATAATCAACCCTTGTTTTTACTAATACTTCTCATGAAAGAGACAAAATATCTATATTGCATTGGCATGTTTAAAATTTCGGGTGGCTGGAGAGAGTCACAAATGCCACTCCCTTCTTTTCCTTTCTAAGATTTTTGTGATAATATTGATCATTTTGGTCTATTGCATGGTGACTAATAGCTGTTGTTTGCTTAGTTATTTTTTAGAGTTCCCTTTTTTTTCCTTGCAGTTTATCTTTGTTGAAGATTTCTTACCTCCAGCCTGTTGTATTGATTTGCTTTCCTGTCCCTTCTAAAATCTTCATTAAAAAAATAATAATAAAAACTTAACTATATTTTTTTGCATGGAAGGATTTAAATTACATGAAATAACATAGGGTCATTCAGATTTCAGATTGAGCCTCAGGCATAGTAGCTAATGTTAAATTCGTAGCTTACCTCCTGTGTGACTCCATTAACTGCTATGCTTCCTTTATCCCTGTGATATTTGCAACCTTTTTTGGTTTTCATTTGTACCAAGTGTATCATAATGGAGTTCTGATTTGTACAGTTTCTTTATACAGGATCTTGACTTTACAAAACCTGGCGTACGCAAACCCAAACCGAGGGATGAATTCCAAATAACCACGAAAGAAGTTCTTAGTCAGGCAGATTTCAGGGTTAGCACTTATGAACTCTGTTGGAGTAGTTCCATTATGAGAACAAGTCTGTATCATTGGTTTAATTACCCTGCCATTCTGATTGCTATGGCTATGTGAAAATTACCTCATGCAACTGTGTTGAAAACCTAAAATATACATCCATCATTGCTGATCCATGTGGTTAACTTAGTAAAACACAAATAAAGATAAAACTCTTGCTATTCGTTTGTGGTTTGTTAGCAGACTTGACTAGGTGGACAAGGTTTAGTTAATGTTGTGAGTGGTTTGATGCAGATGTTTAAGGCATAGGTTATACTAGCATAATGGAAAAAAAAAAAAGCTGCACTAGAGTTACAAAGTATTAGCTTGTTAACATTTTTGTTCATCTTCTCAAAGATTGTTTGAAATGGTGCCAATGAGTCAACTATGATACTGTCTTAGCCTTTGCCATGTTTTTGTTTTATGACAAAGAAATGACTTGCAGATGTTATTTATATTCAGTTGATTTAATAGATGCAATGAAGTTTACATAGTGTGAATTTTAATAGCCAGTTTGATGTGAATTTAAATGAAAGTGTAAAAAGTTCGGCTTACATTTTTCATTGGCAACTCATACCTAATAATTTTTTCGTTGTCCCTCATGTTAATAATAAATTAATCATCATGAAGTTTTGGGTAATTCTACTTTACTGCTGTGAAGGCAGATGAAGGTAACGGAATATTTGTGACAATCTGTGCAGCAACTTTATCTTTTTGCTTCATTCTTGCTAATGAGGATCCATTGCTAATGTATGAGATCTCTGGTACTGCTATTCTTGGAATGACTCTTGATGGATTTAATGTTTTATATGCAGAATGTTAGTTTCCTAGCAAACTTCATAACAGAGGCAGGAATAATTATTAAGAGAAGCAAGGTCTCTCTCTCTCTCTCTCTCTCTCTCTCTCTTCTCTCTCTCTCTCTCTCTCTCTCTCTCTCTCTCTCTCTCTCTCTCTCTCTCTCGTCAGGTGTATTTGATTTGTGAGATCTTACCATCCATTTCTTGATGTCTTTGAGTAGACTGGCATTAGTGCGAAGGCTCAAAGGAAGGTTGCTAGAGAGATTAAAACTGCTCGTGCTTTTGGCTTGATGCCTTTTACAACAATGGGTACAAAGGCATTTATTTCTGGGAGAACCATGGAGAATGTTGATGATGACTTTGCATATGAGACTTTTGGTAGAAAAATGCATGCCGATCCTGCTATGGAAGATGACTACTCACGAGAGCGTAGATAGAGGTGTGTGTTCTGTGGGGGTTCAGGTAGCTTGCATCTAATCTACAATTTGTGCTTTTTGATGTTTCTCTCCTGCTTAGAGACCTGAAATTGATTGAAGTCTTCAATTCGCAGCTAGAGCTTTGATTACTAAGGTGTACGCGTAGTTTATGCGAGTATAAATCTTGAAGCTGCATGTTGTTATTTCCTTGTAGTTGATGTTCTCAAGTATCATCATACCGCCCGGGTTGGAGGCGTAGAAATTTATCCTTTATGCAGATTTCTTTCAATGTATACTGGATAAATAAGCCCTACTTAATTTTATTATACGACATTAAGTTTTCAAAAAATATCATTATAAGAGAAATTAGTTTTGCTTTGAAACGCTAGTTTTTTTTTTTTTTTGACTGATCACAAAATAACCTTGTCCCCATGATTTGGAAAACCGGTCGGTCGAATCGAAAATTGATGACTTAAGTGGTTCGGTTTGTAAAGAAAATCGTCCAATTGTAAAATTGGAATTGAACCGGTGAATCGCACGAGAATCACCATTACTTCTACTGCCACCATTGGCTTTTGAGGAACTCATTAGGCATGAACTTTTGTCCAGTTGAAGCATTCAGTTAGCTTTAATCCCGACGTCTCTCCCCCCCCAAAAAAAAAAAAACGCTTTTCCTTCAACCCTTTGTCAAAAAGAAATGAACTTCCACTTCTCTTTAGTAAGGTGCACAGAGATAAAAATGCAGCCAAACAACACAAGAGAGAAGGAAAGAGGGACAAAGGAGCCAATCACGTGTTATTTTTTTTCTTTTGAGATTTGAATTTTTGAGATTTGAATTGCTGTTCTGTTGGCAACTTGGCATAAATTAAGAAAGATGTGATTCTCTAGGTTAATGTTATATTTTGATATTTGGGCTTTGTTTCTTCTGATTGTATCCCTGGATATCTCATAATAGAAGAAGAATTATACCTAATATATATTCTCAATATTTTTTGGAGTCCCATTTTGGTGTGATTAGGTAGAGCAATTGGAATATACATCACACATCTAAATATTCTCACATTGTATATATTTGGCAGTTGGCCAAAAGCCAATTGTAAAATAGAGAATTTGTGGTAACTAGTTAGTCTTAAACAAATAAGTGTTGTAGCTTGTAAAACAGTATGCTCCTATGCAAAAATTGAGAAATTCGTTCTCATAGGCAAAAGTCTAGCAATCAATTGAAGTCTAATATGTGATTCTGCTAGCTTATTTTGTGTATAAACATGAGTAACGATATTCAACACTTATGCCAGTGGCCATACAATAAGTATCAAAGACTTCGGAAGTAAATTCATTAACATTGTTAAGGCAATTTGATTGGAATTTTATAGTTTGTGCAAGTAGTCTCCAAAGTTAAATACCAAGTTGCAAGATGATAATAAGTACATATGAAACCATCTTAAAGATGCGTTTATTATGATCATAAAATATCTAAAAAGTTGATAGTGAATGAATTGGTCTATATATATCACCTTGAATCCGCACAAGAAATTCAGGGAATTCAAATCCAATATTTGTTGCCAATGGCCTTATAATAATTTTTTCTTGAGAACATGCAACACAAAGTAACTCACTAGATTGAAGATTCTTATGGTTCTTCAATAAATGCCCTTGTGAGTTTTCAATGATCCTTCGCATTATTATTGTCTAGGGTGACTTAATCGGTCTTTCTAAATAGTGAATTCATTTGTGCTAATAAACTTCTGGTTTACTATAACATGTGATTTAATTGTACTAATATGAGTATAATATATATCAGAAGAGAGTATAGACAATTTTTCTAATATGACATTCTTATTTGAATTACAACTCGTAATACAGAGAAACTCATTGTTATCTTTATTTACTTTCTCAATATGATATCCATCTTTACGGATATTTTTAAAACTTAACAAATTCCTTTGAGACTTTGTAAATAACAACGCATTATCTATGTGAGTTTTGTTACTCTAGAAAACAAAATAACAACTCTTCTAGAGTCATTAATTATTTTGCTTGTACCAATAATGGTAGCAACACTTGCCCCTTCATGTACAAGGTTGGCAAAAAAAATTTGCTTTTGAGAATGGTTTAAAAATACCTGTAACCCAGTAAACACTTATAAACCCATACACTTTTTACCACAAACAGAAACGATCAGGCATAACCAATATTCGTCATCTCATCGCTAGAAATCTTACACTTCCTGTCAAAAGAAATTATCCAGACCTCACATTTACAATAATGTGGCCTTCAAGCCACAGGTGCTGAGCAATATGTCACGATTGAGATCTCACAAGAGCTTATTCGTGATTACCTGCAACAAGGGTACACTCATTTACATCTAGGAGCGATAAGGTTAATCCTGACCTTACATGGCAGAAAAGGCTTACCTGTGACAGCAAAGATTACACTCCTGGATACCACATTCAAAGAATACCAACATACTCTTATTGGAGTACTTGTCACCACCTTGACAAATGGAAGTGTGATCCTCACGATCTCTCCCAATTTTATCATAAGACTCACTAATCTAACACTTGCTCAAAGGATCAATATACAAGTCCAACGGAATGGAGTGACACAAAATGCTAGTGCTGAGCAAGCTACACTCCAGCATCAAGGCTTGTATAGAGTCCAAGATCATGCCTTAGATCTAAACCTTCCAAGTTCCACAGAAGATGCTCTTTTAATGTTCATTGATAAGAATCATGGGCCAATCATAGTTAACATCCCAAGAATGATTACTACAGAAGAACTTTCCTCTATAGTACCTTTGGAATGGATCTCTAACTATGAAAGAGCTTTCCACAACACGTTCCTGATGTGCATACAACAATGCCTTCGGTCATGAGCCGAGCATCAGATGGAACTGTTAGAACAGTCTTCCAAAAGCCAGGAACAAAAGGACAATCATCATTCAGGAGAATTTGTACTATTTCTCCTCTTACCATCCAACACACAAGTGAGCAAGAGGATCCCCCAAACCATTATTTCCAAGAAGGAAAACCTGTTTGTGTCTCGCACACTAATAACCATTTTATATGGGATGTTGATCCTAGTATATGTGATTCTAATTATAATTATGATTTATGGGGTGACTCTGAGGAAGAAGAATGCTTGAGAAAGCAGTCAAGAAAAAAGAAAAAGAAGCAGAGATGTGCTGCTCCACCAAGGATTTACTCACCAGATGAACCTGATGAAACACCAAGATTCAATCTAAAGAAGAGATCCCAAAAAATCCTCAAAGAACATCCTTTGAGAAGTCCTATTACTCTACCATGTGTGGCTACTATCCGATCTTATGACTAAGAGTTTCCTCCTCTTCAGGTTACCACTGATGATCAACGAGTCGCTCAAAGACCATATGTAACCCCTAAGGGAGTAACTCCACAAGGATACCAGTCAACCACACCACAAGATGAGGTCTTAAAGTGGCAAACTGATAATGCTATTAGTCAAAATAAAGTCTTGCTAAAAATTGACCATACCCTAGAAACACTTGTTGAAAAAACTGACAAGCTGTCTGCACAAGTGTATTCTATGCAAGCCCAAGTCAATGAATTGAAAGAACGCTTAACCAGGCAAGCTCAACAACTTGATCAAGACCTCAAGACATATATCCAGACTCAGTATTTTGGCCCTGATTTTCACAAAAAAGACCAAGAGTTGACACGCATAAAGGCGCAGCTCAAACAAATCGAGAAAGATAGAGCGAGGCAAACCAAACCCCAAGCTTTGGCCATAGATCCATTATCAATGTATCCACTACTATATCTCACATACTCTCTCATTTTTACTCCTTCCAATTTTTACTCTGGTATGCTATTCTGTAACCTGAGCTCACTTCGAAATTATTGTTCTTAGTGTGGAGCCACTTGAGTTTATCCGCTTCATCTGAGATTGTAATGGCCTGGATCCTTTGACTAATATCTGCTGAGACTTTTTGATTTATCAATTCACTATTACATGTCCCATTTGGCAGGATGAGGTCCTTCACCCATACGATTCTTGGGATCTGATAGTCAGTTTCTGGCTCCGAGAAGGAGAAGGTCGAAACGGGTATAGTGAAGGCAACTATGGATCATGGAAAACTCGAACCACTAAACCAATTCCAATGCTCCAAATCAGGCATTTCTCAAGCACAGTGCTTCCTTCCAGGATGTCCCGCCAACCTTATGACGGTAACGTCCCTAACTCAGCACTCATTATATTATCGTACCTAAAGTACTTGCATTTTAATATTTTAGATAGTAAAGTATTTGGTTGAGTTGCGACTTTCCAACACTGCTTAGCTAGTAACACTAGATTCTAAGCTCTAAGATCTTTAAAGCCCAAACCCCATTCTCTTTTTGGTCGTGTCATCGTCTCCCAACTTATCCACGCCATCTTCTTCTCTGCCCCCCTTTCGACCCCACCAAAGCAGCTGAAGAATTCCATGTATCTCTTTTGAGAGTGTGTTTGGAAGCTAAAAACAGGATAAAGAGAATGTGGGAATAGCCGCACCCACTGCTTTTATTAAAATCTTCCTACCTGCTGGTGTTAGTAGTATGTGTTTCCAGTCCTATACTTTACGTTTAACTTTTTCCTTGATCTTATTGAAAATGGCCTTTTTTTATCTCTGTACTACCAACGGGAGGTCTAAATGTTTATCTTGGTCCCCGAAGTTCTGAATGTTGAGCTTATCTACCAAACCCAACCAAGAATCCATGGATGTGTTATTGTTAAAGAAGATTGTAGATTTATCCAGGTTAACCTTTTGACCACTCAATCATTCATATCTCTCAAGTAGATAAAGGATATTATCACAACTCTTCTCATTAGCCCTGCTAAATAAGATTCATTCATCTACAAATAACAAATGATTTATTGAGGGGCACTGTTTATTAATTTGAATACTAGAGATGATACCATTTTGCTCTGTCTTATGTAGCAAATAGGATAAACCTTCTGCACAAAAAAGACATAGGTATAGAGATAGGGGTCACCTTGTCAGATACTCCTATTTGATCTAAAGAAATCAAATGGTTGTCCTTCAACAACAATAAAATAAGAAACGGTGGTAACCACATCTTGAATCCATTTAATCCACTTAGGGTTAAAATCCAACTTCCCCAACATAAACCATATAAAAGGCCATTCAACTCTATGATAGGCTTTACTCATATCCAGCTTAATCGTCATTTCTAAGTTTAAGCCCCTCTTTTTGTTCTTTAAGTAGTGCATGTATTCATGGACAATAAGGATGTTATCAAAAATTAATATCCCTTTTAGAAAGGCACACTAATTAAAACTAATCATCAAATTCATAATAGATTGCAGCCGGTGAACAATTATTTTAGAAATAATATCGTAGACAACAGATGAGAGGTTAATCGATATAACCTGAGACATACCATGTGCATCAGTGATATTTGGAATTAGGTAGATTTGAGTATAATTAAAACTCCTCAACATTCTTCCACTCACAAAGAAACTCCTCACTGCCTTATAGACATCTTCAGCTACAACATCCCAATAGAAATGGAAAAATTTTGCCCTGGAACTATCGTCTCCTGGTGCACTGTTAGAATTAATACTGAAGGTTGCTCGTTTCACTTCTTCCAAGAAAATTGGTGAAAGAAGCCGACAATTCATGGCTGGGGAGACCTTGGCCGAGAAGTCTTCAAATAGAGGCTTTGGGTCTTCATGTTCTGTAGAGGAAAAAATGGCCCGAAAGTACTCTTCAGCTACCTTTGCTATATCTTCACGGGAAGTCACGTAGCTTCTGTTACTCCTTTTCAATTTTCAGATTTTGTTGTTGCGAGTCCAGGATTGGAAGGATTGGTGAAAGAACTTTGAGTTTTTATCCCCCTCTTTCGACCATTTGATTCTTGACTTCTCCTTCCAGTAGCTCTCCTCTTTGCTATTAGCCCTTTTTAGTCTCTTTTCCAACAAACTTAACGCGTCTCCCCTAAACACCCCTGCATTTTTAAGTATCTCAATCTACCCACACAACCTGTCTATCTCTTCTTGGAATTTCAGTTAGTGCTTTGTTGCCATTCTACTAACTTATGCCTACACAGCTTCAGCTTTTGTGCTAATTTAAACATGGTTGAGCCCTCAAAATGAGTATTCCATGCTTTAGTTATTAGTGACCGAACCTCCTTAAGGCCACACCACCCCTTTAGAACTTAAATCTTTGCTTGGATTTCTCCTTTTGAGGATTTAAGACCAAAAGAATTGGTTCATGATCAGAGCCATTTTCTATAAACCTCAGAACCGAAGCTGTTGGAAACATAGTTGTCCAATCTCCATTTGCCATAAATCTGTCTAACCTATCCATGACAAGGTCCACCCCCCTTCTGCGACTAGACCACGTATAAGGTCTACCTGCCATACCCAAATCAACCAATCCATTATCGTCTATAAATTCTGTGAACTCTACTATAGAACTCCATGCCTTAAGCCCTCCTCTTGACTGACAATTGCATTGAAGTCCCTAAATATCACGATCTTTCCTGAAGTTGCTGGCACACATCAGAGATTTCTCCATACTGCATTAGCCGAACTTGATCAGAGCAACTCAGATGGACTCCAATTAATCCCCAAGATGTATCTGCAACCTCATCCTTTATTCTGGCTGCAATGTAAGAGTAATCCGCTGCAACCACTTCTATATTTACCCCCTCTTTCCACGCTATAACTAATGCTCCAGCCATCCCATTTGGATAAATAATTCTTCAATCATGAAATCTGCACATTCTTAGCTTACGTTCCACCAATTGAAGTTGGTTTTTTTGTTTCACAAAGGAACACAACCTCAAGAGAGTGGAATCGACACATTCCTTTAAAGTTTTAGACTATCAAGGGTCTCTCCAAACCCCAACAGTTTCAAATTAGCACCTTCATGGGTCCGAGGGTGCCATTTTACGGCTGGCACCCTCCACCCTCTAAGCAACATCATTATCATTCTCCAAGTAGACTTTCTTCCAGCTACTTTCATTCTCTTTTCCAATGTTTCCTTTCTTACTACCAGCATACATCAATTTCGAACTTCCTTAATGTCTGGCTAGCATTTTCAGATTATTCATCTTTGATCTTGCAGATAGGCTATCATCATTTGTCACCACAATCTTCTCAGTGTTCACCGGCATCAGAATCTCTGCCAATACCCATGTACCAATCGGTTCTGGGTTGGATTTCCAAGAGCTGCCCTTATTTCTCTCAACCATATGTTCGCTTACTTCTCTGCATGAGGTTGAATTGCATTCTGAAGTTTTCTTTTTTTTTCCTCCAGTAGTCATGAGGGAACTGGTTTTTTCCTTGGTTTGTGGGAAGGAGCCACCAGTGTTCCTCATTACTTCTGATTCAGTGGCTTCCTTTCTTTCTTCCCGTTTATCTACCTGAGCTGCTTTAACCCAATTTCAAATGCCTTCCATTTTGACTTGTTGCTTCTTTGAATCCTCCAAAAAATTTGGGCAATTTCTCACTTCATGTCCTAGCAAAGCATAGTAATTACAGATTACTCCCAAACGTTCATAATGGAGTCCAATTTTCATAATTTTCTTATTCGGTCTAGCCAGTTTCAGGAAGTCTTTAAATTTATTGAAGCTATTTATCTCTATTTGTGCTTTTATAATTCTTGCTTCCTTTTCCCTTACAATGTTGTGATTGAACCAATTTTGTTTTCCAGTTTGCGTCCTACCTCGAGGCTTTTGAATTGTTCAGGCAAACCCCATAATTGAATCCAAATCGGAGCTCCTCCTTCACTCCATTCTTTAATGTGGAGCACGTACCCTTTGAATAGTCATGGTGATCCTCTTTCAATTCTCTTTGCTTCATCCTCGTCTTCAAAGAAAAGTTGAAAAAGGTTGCAGTCCTTCTCTACCACTTGAAAACCCTCCGGTCTACTCCATATTGCCTTCATAGCGCTTTCCATTGTGCCTACAGAGAATATTCGATCAACAAAGGTTCTCCCCATAAGGCTTTTTTTTTTTTTTATAGGCTTGTACTCTAATGGATATGTCTTCCTCCTCAATTAACACCACATCCTCCTTATTCCCTTTAGCCTTTGGATTATAGTGATTGTGATATGTTCCTCTTTCGTCCATGTCTGGTAATAGTAGCAACTTTGGGATATGTAAAGAAGTGTTGATTTTGAGAGTTTAACCCACCTTAATAGGGCGCTACGATAAAAGCCCTAACAGAGCACCGTTTTACCTAATAGGCGCTATCTCTGAGCAAGTAAATTATGAGCTATGAAGGTAATCGAAACTTTTCATGTAAACTTAGTGTGTTAAAACCTTCTTTTAGGATCTATTTATAGATTTATAGATAAAAGTTTCAAATAAATAATAGTATGATATTATTTACTAAATCCACTTATTAATTGATAAAAATACATAATGAAAATCTATATCTATTAATTAATAATATTTTATATTCCATTATGTATGATAATGTTCCATATTTCATTCAGGGGTACGAAAACGGGTTGAACTCGTCGGGCCAACCCGCTAAAAAGACGGGTCGGATTAGAATTTGGAGCTTGCCAAATTAAAAAAATTTGTCAAACCCGTACCGTCAAATTAGCGGGTTTTACCAGGGTGGGGTGGACCGGTCCGTCGGGACGAAGATTTTTATTTATTAAATTTTTTATTAAATAAAAGAGTGATTGCTATTATAAAATTAATAATTATAAAATTTTTAAACACTTTTTTTTGTTTTTGTTTTTATTATTCTTTTAGTTATTTATTTTATTTTACAATTTCGTATATTTGCTCAAATTATGTAACTTATTTTTAAAATAAAAATGGTTCTATTGATAAATATTATTTTGAACAATTTTATTGAAATTAAAAATAAAAAAAGATAGTAAAGAAATTATATTATAATTTGACTATTTTTTATTTGTATTTGATTTTTTAATTATTATTTTTGGTTAATTTTAATGAATTTTATTTTTCAAAAAAAAAAAGAGTTAAGCGAGCTAGGGCGCCGACTCGCCATAAAGTGAGACGGGTTAGCATTTTAAACCCATCTTAGTTGACGGGGTGGGCCAGCTAGCCCCATTTATAAGACGGGCCTAGGCAGGACGAGTTGGAGCAGGCCGACCCACTTTGCCACCCGAATTCCATTATGTATAATAATACTCCATACTCCAAACCAACTTAGGTTGGTCGAGTGGTCAGCTCACTTGTCCGCTTAAGCAAGTGTCGAGAGTTCGAATTCCGCCTTGTGTATGCAGCAACCCATTGGCCAGCGGCAGACCCTTAAATGGAGCTCAGATCCGTGACGGATTAGTCCTTAACCTGTCGGGTTGGGAGATACCGTTTGGATAAACCAAAAAAAAAAATACTCCATACTCCATAATATGATATCCACAATTATAATTATTTTACAACACTTTAAACTGAAGATTTGGGCAAAAAAACTAGTAAATCCTAACCCGAAAGCCGGGGTTTTTTGAAACTTTTTTGAAGAAAACCGCCTGAACCGCCAAACGATGCCGTTTTGATCTAAAACTGATAAACCCAACGCTAATCCCGCCAAAAGCCCAGAACCAGAATCCTTTCTCCTTCACCGCTCTCTCCCTGTTCGCTCTCGTAGTGGCGTGTTGCGTCCTAACCCTCTCCGCCGCGTGCTTCCCTACCACGTGTTGTCGTACCGTCGCGCCTTAGCTGCCTTGCCTAACGTCGTAGCGTCATTGCCTCCCATCTCGAGTGGTCGTGCCTTCGCCGGACTGCCTTGCACCGTCGTGCCATTGCTCCCCTTCCTCGCGTTGTCGCGTCCTGTCCACCCTTGAGTATGGCTGGCTTCTCGCCTCTGCTCCCTTGAAGCTCCCGGATGCTGCTGCTAGCCCCTGCTCCCTTGTAACTCGTTGCTCGTCGCCGCATGCCGCCGCTCTTCCCACGCCGCAGCCCGCCGCCTTCAGATCTGGTATGCTCTGCTCTGTTTCTTCTCTCTAACAATTTCGGTATGTATTTAACAATTATTTTTTTAGTTTGAAAGCTTAGAAATTTTATCAGCCAGCAGTCAAGCGGTTTTAGAGGTGGGAGCCAAACTAGCTATATTGGTATATAGCTGTATTATTTTGAGGTTGTTTTGTTTTCTGATAAACTAGTACTTAGCTCTTGGTTTAGATGGGGGTACTTACTCAAGACTTTGTTTCTGCTTTCTAGTATGTCTTTCTTTGTAGACATATATAGATAGATCCCTTAGGATAAGAGTGTATAACTATATATAGAGTGAGGTATATATATCTTGATCTGGAGCTTTGAACTTGCCTTGGGTTCTCCTTTTGGTTTTGAGTTCTCAAATATTAGTGTATTACTGAAATAAAAGAAAAAAAAATCTTAGTAGAATTATTTTTAATTTTTGGTTAATTAGAATATGTTTATGTAAGGTTTTTTTTGGGGAGGGAGGAGGGGGTTATTTATGAGTTTAAATATTATTTTATTATATTGCAGTTGTTCTAGTTGAACTTTGGTTAAATCAGTTGAACCTTTGAACCATCGTAGTAGTAGCTAGAATGGTTTGATATGGGGTTCGGTTTTCAAATATGTAGTAATATGGTTTGTAAAAGCAAAAGGAATGTTAGTAAATCAAAGTTAATAATTCGGAGTTGATAATAAGTGCAGTGAGTAAAATGTTCATGGTATGAAATGTAGATTTTAGTTGCTATAAATTCTAGTTTGTGTATTGGGGACTTCATTCCTTTTATCTTCCTCTTTGGTTTTGCATAGAATAAATCACTTCTTCTCGTGTAGAGTGACCTGGTTCATCTAGGCTTCATCAAGTTAATTTGTTAGGCTTAATGAACTTGAAGCATCAGATGTAATTATGATTTTGATTGATTGCTAACCTGTTTCTTCTGATCTCAATTTGCTTAGGATATTATTTATGAAAGTTTCAACAGTATAAACTCGATGTCAGTCATCTCTCACAAACAAAATCTAGATTTGTAACCTATTTTTCCTATTTTTTCGTTACTTTTTAGCTAAGGGTTTTGATCCACCTGTGGCCTGTTAGACTGTGGCAATTTTTTTTTTTTTCCTGAAATTCTTAATCTTTATTTGATTGAACCTTGTGCCTGGTGATTTGTGGTCAACTGGTTTATGGCTATTTATAAGTGTGTTAAATAAGTTACATCTATGTTACTGATGGTACTAAATTGAGGCAGAGTAAAGATGAATCATCCCAATCCCTTCTATTAAGGAAGGAAGTTATTTTGGTGAAAATATTTCGATGCTGATTTTGGGTGGTTTTGGTGTGCTGATGACAGTGACAGAATTGTATAACTGAAACCTATTTATGAGTGCATCATAATTGGAGCGTGTTGAGATATTTTCGTGAAAAGATTGTTGTTAGATGGATTTTATGCCAATTTGAGTTTGGTGGAATGTGATAATTCAAGGTCTGGATGGAACTGCTGTTGCTGTTACTGTTACTGATTTATGAGATTAAGGTAAGTGGGTGTATATGTAATGGTAGTAATAATATAAGGAAGGTCTTTGTATGATTAAAACTAGGAAAAGTGGGGGTATCTGTAATTGTTAAAGAAGGGAAATGCTTCGTAATTTCCTCTTAAGTTAATTTGAAGTGGTTTAGCGGATCGAGATTGCATCTATATAAACTAATATCATACCCTTCTTGATCTTATAAGTGTTATTGTTGCTGTTGTCATGTTATGTTCAAATTTATTAGAATGACGATGTTAGGTGAAAATGTTAATGAATTTGTTAGAGATTTGTACAGTAATGTTGCTATGTTTGGAGATGAAAATTTAGTTGGATTGATGCTGACAAAAATTCTGAATGTTGCTAAGAGAGTTAATTAGAATTAGTGTTTTAAAATTGTGCTTATGGTGCTGCCATGACGTGGCAGAATTCATCCCCACAGCCATTCAGTGCTCGGTGCAACGAGTTTTTCATGGTGGGGCCATGGCGGCCAGCTATAGAAACAGCAGAAATGGCAGGCATTTTGGGATTTTTTTTTAAATTTGAGGGTTATTTTGCTAATTTAGGAAATCCTAAATGCAACAACTCACCTTCCTCAGCCTCCTTTCTTCAGAAAACAGCTTCTTCCTCTCTAATGCTCCCAAAACTCTCTTCTAACCCTCTTCACTGCTGCCAGAAGAACCACTGGTGCAGTGCCAGGTACCACCGTCTGGCTCCATTTCCTCCTTCTCCATCTTCCCTCTCTGATGTTCTCTCTTGTGTTATCTTTGACTCGCTTACACGCTGACACGCCAGGCACCTCTGTTGCTGACTCGCTGACACACTGATGTGCCAGGCACCACCGTTGCTGACTTGCCGCTCCTTGCTGTCACTGCTTGCTGCCGCTCCTTGCCGTCACTGCTTGCTGCCACTCCTTGCCACCGCTGCAAGCCACCGGTTCCCTCTCTCTCTCTCTTCATAACTTAGTTTCTGCAAGCCATCGGCTTCCGATTCCTTTTTTCTTTCTCCGGTTTCCCCTTTTATGTACATAGGTTCAGTGTTATCTTATAAACCTCTTTTTCTCCATCTTTTATTTCAATTTACATATGTTTTATGTCTGTTATGACTTGATGTTATGTTTATTTGTTGAATTTGCTACTGCATTTGCTGAATTAATTGAATGCCTTATGAGTAGAAAATTGCTTAAATTAATTAGATTTTATAATTTTATACATTTGCAAATTTTCTACTTCTTTTTTTTGTGCATATATATGTAATTTTTAGGTAAGCCACCATTTCCCACAGCACCATCAGCCATAATTCTATGGCGGATTTTTGGCTCACCACCATGAGCTGCCATTCGCAATAAAAAACTATGATTAGAATGTGGTTACAGTAGATACACAAGGGCTGGATTGGGACTGTGAAGAGGTTTTCTGTGTTCTGTTGGTCTGTGTTAGCTTTGAGGTTGTATAAGATTGATTGCGATTGAAGTTGCATGTACCAGTCACTCGCTGACACAGTTTTTGATTTGTGAGCACGTAATACTTGTCTATAAAAAAACATTATTGTGTAGTGCTTTCTTTCAGGCTCACTGCATAAACCTAATCTTTCATCCACTCTCACCGATTCATCTTCTCAAGGTATCCTTCCAGAGGCTGCTTTCATTCACCTCACAACCATAAGAATCTATGCTTCAGCGCACCACCAAGACAGACAGATCAAAGAACGAAGAGTAATATGTTAAAGGCAAAGGTATTCAATGGCGCGAACGTGTTCATGTCACGGAACCTGGTTCCGCCCGAGGTATTCGACACTCTTCATGATGTGCTCAAAGACAACGGTGCACAAGTGCACCTCTGCTGCGACCCTTCCCGCAATGGCCCCAATGATTACCATGTCATTTCTTGCAGTAAACATGTATTCCCTCATTCCCACTTTTGTTTTCTCTGCTCTCTTAATATTTTAATTCCAATTCTTCATAATTAATTAACTGACTAATGTTAAACTGGTGTGTTTTCTTTCTACGTTTTGCAGGAGAAGTTTGAGGATCTTAAAGCCAAAGGCTGCAAATTGCTTGGTACATGTTGAAAGTATAAGTTTCCATTTTCCTTTTTGTTTTAATTTTTTTTGTTGCAGTGATGATTTTAAATGCCTGCTGATTGCTGGTAGTTAGGGTAGGTCTCTGAAAGTGCTACCAATTTGACAGTTAAATGCAGAATCATTGATGTTTTCAAAAAATCATTGCAGCATGAATGAATATCTATGTGGTTCAGAATTCACTGATCATGTGTTGTTATGATATTGGCAAGGAAAATTGGTTTTGTTCCTCAGTTATGTTTAGTTGTTATTGGACAGGACCCAGATGTGTTCTTTCATGTGCTAAAGAACTTAAGCCTTTGCCTAAAGTTGGATTTACGTGTTGCCTTGCCATGGATGGTGTCAAAATACTTGCATCTGGCTTCGATACCAATGAGAAGGTATTGTGCATGTTTCCATTTTTTGATAATCATTGTTTTTATTATTATTATTTTTTCCAACTGAACTTAAGGTTGAAACTGTTGTCACTTTCACTATCAGCAATTCAGCATGGACATGAACTGCATTTTTGGCTATGCTTGGATGATTTTTCCCATCTTCAACTGTAATGTATCTAAAACTATTTGAGAAAAAAGTGATATATGGATATAGGAGGAATGAAAAATCAGTTGGAGTAATATTGTAATTCAACAACTAGAGTTATAAGATTTTTCCGTTTGTACAAAATAACTTCTGGTTTTAAATATCTGTTGATCTTAGCTATTATTTATGCCCATTCATAATTTTCTTCTTGCTTGTCCCCTTTCATTTAGCCTACCCCACCTATTAGGATAAGGCTTGTTGTTTCATCCCTTAAATGTAAATTTTATGGATAAGTTTGGTTTTTTTTCCTCTTCACCGTGTTGATCTTTCTAACAGTTTGTCATGACTACTTAAAGGTCCTGTTTTCAATTATCCTGTTTTATTTATGCACACAGAAGGAATTATTTTGTCGGATGTCTTATCATTCTCTCTGTTCTCATTTATGCTCTAAATTTGTTTGTTTGATGTATGTGAACACACAGCTTAAGATAGAAGAGATTGTGACTGAAATGGGTGGTCTTCTACATACTAAAGCATCACTGGATTTGAACTTTGTCATTGTGAAAAATGTTTTGGCTGCAAAATACAAGGTCTGGTCTCAGTCTCGGATATAGCACATGATCTGATATATAATGTTGCTTACTTTTGCTAACCTGAATATATAGTTATATCAGATGTTTAATGGTTCAACAGTTTTGCACATATTTAGAACTAGTGCTCAGTTTGTTCATCCTTTGTTTCTTTTCCATTAGTCATCTTGTTTCTTGGTCTATCTGACTCCCTCTCAAATCTCAAACACCGAATCTAGAGGTCTACTTGATTGTGGAAATATAGCCATTTCAAAAACTTGTTTGACAATTATAATTATTCAGGATGTCCATTCTTCTTTTATAAAATTTGAAAAACCCATTATCCCTCATCCACTCTTTGTGGAGGTTTGGATATTCATGATATACGTCTTACAAATATCCTTTATGTGTCTTGCAGTGGGCTTTGAATATACTGAAGAAACCAATAGTTACTTATGAATGGTTAAAGCAATGCTCAGAGGAGCATCGTGTTGTTCCTCAGGAGTCATACAAGGTCCTTCCTTTCTCCGGGTTGACGATTTGTGTTACTGGGATTCCAGCAGGTTATAACATAGCTATCTGTTGGTCTTGGTCATAATAGAATTGTTGGATCATGGATGTTAATTTGCTTCAGTTATTTCAGATAAACGCAAAGAGATTGAGAAGCTTACTTTACAAAATGGTGGAAAGTACTCTGCAGAATTGACAAAGAAGTGCACTCATTTGATTTCTGATATATCCTTCCAGTGGTCCTCTACTTTTAATGAGGGTGTTTCTTTTCTTTTTTTTTTTTCAGATATCAAAATAGGCACAATCTACTTGCTTTCAGTGTCTGCTGCATATCTTTCTTAATTCTAGTTAATATTCTTTTTAAGTTGGCTGTTGGCTTCTTGACATACTCTCATCTCAAGTCAACATTAACATTTGGCTCATTTTGATAATGTATTGCTGTGTGATTGCAATATTGGGCTTCCTGTATGAGTGAGCTTTTCTGCTGATGTGCTAACTTTTATTCTTCTCTCCTAGTGTCCCACCTTGTATAGTCTTTGTGCTTTGATGTCATTCTTTGCTTGCAATTGCATAAACGCTTCAAATGATGTTTTTTCCCCCCTTGTGCATATGGTCCTCTATCACTGAGTTCAGTATTGAACTCAAACATCTTTTGATGTGGCTTCAGCATGGTGCATAATTGTGTTCTTGACAATTTTTAAGCTCCTGAAGGTGACAAATATAAGGTAGCAAAACGTTGGGGCCATATTTATACTGTGACGAGGAAATGGTTTGATCAATCTATTGCTCGAAGAGGTAACATATGCATGTTAATAGCTTTGTAACACCTTTTGTCTTTTAAAGACCACTTTGATATTCTCTATATCATTGGAGAACAGATTCTAAAACTAGGTCGGGTAAATTTCAAAATAGATTAGAATCGAAAGTTAATAATATTAAGTTGAAAACAGGTTATAAGTATAAGAAACTTTTTGAAGATTATGATTATGATTTCATACAGTTGTTAAAAGAAACATTTTTCAAACAATTAAAAGAGTTATTCAGAGTTCTAATGCTTAAATATTCTCTCTCACTTTCTCTCCTTTTCTACATCAACCCTTAAGTTTCAACTGCACTCTGAGTATCCATTGTTCTGTTTTATTTGTTTTCATTGGTAGCATGTCTGAACGAGGAGTCCTACCCAGTTCAGAATGGACCTGTATCTTCACAGAAAGTGATTAAGGACATAGATGTACAGCATAGCCAAGAAACGGATATTAGTAAATTTCAATCTGGAGTATCCTCAGCTGTTACAGATCCAAACATGCTGGTTTCTTCTTATGCTGAGTTTGTAGATAAAGACCAAGAAGCTACATGTTCAGAATACACGTCTTCTTTTACAAATGTTGCTACATTTGTCAAAGATACAAATGCTGAAGCACCTCGAGGAAAGCCCAGTGATGAATTGAACCTTGATGGCCCTGTTGCCAATGATTCTGAATCTGATGATAATGATCTGTACTTATCCGAGTGCAAAATCTTTCTTGTTGGCTTTGAAGCTTCTGACATGCGGAAACTAGTTAATATGGTGCGGAAAGGTGGAGGTTCCCGATATATGTCTTTAAATGCCAAGCTGACACACATAGTTGTTGGAAACCCTTCAGAATCGTGAGTCTATTTTGAGATTATGAAGAAACTTCATGGATATCTATCATCTCTTTGTTTGATAACTTCCTTGAATATTTGTGCAAAGTTGCTACCAATGCTAATGTTGATGATATTTGGACGTTATTTTCACTAATGTGACTATTTTCATGTGCACAGTTTGGCAAAAATTCTCATTGCTAATAGTTATGACTGATCTCGACATGATTTGGATTTTTAAGGGAAAAGAAGGATGTAAGGAGTCTTGCTGCTTTAGGTGTCATTTATGTTGTTAAAACGTCCTGGCTTGAAGATTGTAACCGTGAAAAGAAAGAAGTCCCTGTTCTAAGGAGACACATTGCATCTGATCTACTTGTTCCAAAAGGTCTGCTATTACTGTGTTCATCTTTGTTGTGTATCTTAGTCTTAGTTATGCTAATTGTTCAGGCTAGTAAATGCTCTTTAGTAAGTCAATCCGAAATAGTGAATATGCTTTATTGAAATTAATTGCTTTTGTTGTTCTCTGGTTTCCTAAATTTAGGAAGCATTGTCAAAGGAGCATCAACAAGCATGTCCATGGTTCAAGGTAAAAGCTGTGGTTTTCCTAAAAGCTTGCAGAGTGCTCAGGTGGTGGGAGTTATGGCCTCTGGAGGTGTAAAGCCAGTATCTTTGGGGAAAGATAAACTGGATGTGGGTACAAGTGTTCACTCATTCAGTAAAGCAATGGGGCAAAATCAACATGCTTCTAATAAGATGACAGCTCCAAAGATGACAGTGACACAACGTGATCCCAGTGTAGAATATGTTAAGTCCACAACAGTTTTCAAAGGGAAAATATTTTGTTTCTCGGATTTATTTCCTGAAGAAAGGGTAAGTAAAATATTTTTTATAAGTATGATGTGTAGAATAGACTTTTAACTGGAGGATCAATGCTCACTATGATTATGTTAGAAAAGTTGGAGAACAGATAATAGGAATCCTGAATGGTGTGCTTGGAGAAATGTATCTGGAAGGTTAATGTACGCGGATGAACTTAGAATTGACCTATGCTTCTTACAATTACCTCAAAAGGGAAAATCTTCATCTTGCTATCCTAGGCTGTATAATAATTGGTTCTTCAAAAAATTGCAAAAACACTAATTTTGCAAGGCCTTGAATTTCACTTGAAAAATGAACATATGATTTTACATAACCAAATGGATTTTCTGCTCTACATTAACCTTTCAAAACAATGTTCACTGACCATAACTTTGGCAATTTGTTGCTGAACTGGGTTCTAATAGAGTAAGCTGAGTTGATGGAACTAGGAGCTAGAGTAAGTAGAGTTAAGTGTCTATAAGCCACAGGCAGCTTGGAAGCTGTTGAAAAAGTTACAACAGCTCCCAGCTAGGATAACAGACTCTGCCAGCTAGGATAGCAGTCTGTAAATAACTGTTAGCTAGAAAAAGATTCAGCACTCCACTATTTATGTATGTATACTTCCTCCTCAAACTTTCTCTCTACATTGAAACACTATCAGCTCCAATGTATTGATATTCTTAATGTGCCAACTGTTAATTTACTCTGTTGTTGATTTATTATATTTTGGACAGTTTTATAAACAATCTAGAATTGTTGATACCAAATAAATATGGCGATTAGTGTATTTGTGATGACTTTTCATCAGTATTCCATATGTATATATTTATGTATTTATATGCTGTTGTGTAATTTACTCATGATCTCTTCTGCTAGAGAGCTGAGGTCATCGAATGGATACATCAAGGGGGAGGACAAGTAATAAGTGGGAAAGTAAAACATGGTGTCCATTTTACTGTTGAATGTCATGGTGTAACACCCATGATGACAGCAAATTCCCAAAGTACATATGTTTCGAGTCATTGGATACGATCTTGCTTACAGGTAATCCTAGCAGCCACAGTTTAATTTTGGGCAAGTACTCACGAAGCCAAGTTTTCCATTTCAGGTTTATTTTTTGTCATTTTTAGATGCCTAATCAGTAATAGATCTTGATATTATTTAATACTGTGTAAGCTGATGGAAGAGACAACTTTGTTTTCGTCTATCCATTATATATTACTGCAAGAATTTAATGTTTTAAATCACTCGTAAGTCATTTTTTCAGTTTGCTACACTTATACTGAATGAAACAGTTGAAATTTTGGCTTTAATTTGGGATAAGGTTATTTTTGGCTTCTGTTTGGTGTTCAGCAGTCTTTTTAATAGTGCTCCTTTATCTGATGTTTAACATGCATTGTACTCTTTTTATGTCTTAGCTGGTGTGCATATATTCTTTGTAACGGGGTTTCTTTAGCTGATATTCAAGGGGATTGGCGTGCATTGTTACAGAGCTAATCTTTTTATGTCATAGCTATACTTTTTGTATCCAATTGAAGGGAGGAAGAAAAAAAAGGAGGGGGGAGGGAGGGGGAGGGGTTTGAGTTGGTCAGGAATTATAGATTAATCTTGGGAAAGAATAGCCTTATTGAGTGAGGAGAGGATGGAAAGTGAGTACAATACATTCTGGTTGGATAAAATGTGGAATAGAGCAATTAATCAGAAGAAAGCACACCTAGTTCTCGGCTCTGCACCCTCTTTCCCCTTCGTTTCATTCTGCTTTCTTCTATTTTCCTTCACTAGTCATCATGAATAGTGCATATTAAGCTGTTCCAAAAGCCAAAGAGGAGAGGGCTGAACAATTAAGTTTGATGGCTTTTGATAATGGTAAATTATAGTCGTAAAACTAAAAGATGTTCTAAAAAGAAGTTTGCACCCGTCATCTATTATTTTTCTCCATGTCTTAATGATATTTTTGTGTGTTTACCTACTAATGTTGTGGCCCCACTTAGTGGGTTAGGTCCTTGTTATTGTTGCTTGTACATACTAATCTTGAGATTATGTTCTTTCTTTTAAAGGCCGGATACCTAATGGATGTTGGCAGTCATATTCTTTATTCTCCACTTTCCTGTCGCGTTCCCTTGCCCGGGTTTGAAAGCTTTCGGTTTTGTGTTTCGCAATATGAGGAAAAAGAAAGAATTCTACTACGGAACTTGTGTTTTGTTTTGGGAGCTAAATTTGTGGAGAAGTTAACGAAGAAGGTCAGCCATTTGTTGTGTAAATTCAAGAATGGGCCCAAGTATGATGCTGCTTGTAAATGGGGGATCCGGTCAGTTACTGCCGAATGGCTGTTTGAATGTGTCAAACAGGTAATGTTATCTATAGTGGCTGTTGACAGCACAGTTAGGACTTTAATGTAAGCCTGGAATAAATATTTAATGCATGCATTTCTGTGACATATTTCCTCTCTGATCTCCAATTTTTATTTTATTTTATTTTTATTTTTCAGAATGGAGTTGTTGCCATAGACCATTTTTTACCAAAAGAAGTCACTGCTCAAGATCGGGAGGCAGGAATTTGTACTGTGAGTCAATTTCCTACTCAGGCCGTTCAAATGATAAGTGATCTGACGTCCCAGTATCTGAATCAATCACAAAATTCGACAGACAAAGTAAATAGAGGCATATATAGCGGACTTGCCAGTAATGGGACCGATTTAAAAATATCAAATATTCAGAGCAAAAAGGCAAGGCTTGTGGAAGATCCTGATAGGGTGTCTTCTGCAGTATATTCAGGTATTCATCATGTCAATGGAATGAATTTTTCTGAAGACAATACCGTAAAAGATGCTGGACAGGTTCCTCATGCTGTTCCTGATGTTGCTGCTGCAATTGAGGACTTGTTAGAGGAGACAAGCAAGGTATAAGTCTTTCTTTTTTGTTTTTCCATTTTTTATTGTTAATGCTACATTCGCTTTGTTTTTGCTCTACTATGTCCAATTTTTTTGTTTCCCTGTATACTGGTTAACTTGCTTTTTTTCTTTCCTCAAAGATGCATGATCAGAGGTCACCAGGGAGTACAGGGCGTGAGAGAAGTGTATCCTTTTAAAATTTATAACTTCGTTGAGGTTGTGTTTTATTTGTAATTTTCGAAAAAGTGATCCTTGATGCCAGAATAGATCTATTCATCGGGTTGTACTATCGTTTGTGAAGAGAATTCCAATCCTAATGCTGTGTTTGGATTGTCGAAACACTGGTTAAACAGGTTAGCATTTTGTTGTATATTATGCCAGCTGTATCATCATGTACATGATTTTTCACCACACTTCTAAATCTCTAACAAAGTTATAATTTTCTCAGAGGTGGCAGAAAAGATGATGATGGTGAGGCTTCTCGAGACAGACGAGCTGAAACTTATGATCATTTTAGCGAAACACAAACAGAATCTCAGGTTTTCTTAGTTACATGCAATTAGTATTACATTTTAATTTGTCATACTACATTTTAAGTTTTTCTTGATATTATCTTCTGGTTTATGAATATTTCCTTGTTAGAACCTCCTTTTATTGTGCAGATATTAGTGTCAACTCTCTTCTTTTGATGCAGGTTGTTGGTTATGAAGAGGATTTGTCTGGAAGGCAAATGCTTATTGACAGAGTTCGAACTCGAAGTAGCGCACAATAACGTCGGAACACTCCTTAACAAGCTTTTCGTCAAGAATTTCATCTTGTCCTTCGCTACTTGAGTAAATATAAGCAGTAGGTTAGCATAGAATGCCAATTTGAATTATATGTATATCAGTATATATATGATTTGTTTGGCTTTGAGAAATAGCACCCCTGATGCCCAAGAATTGTGCTGGAAACGTAAGAAGCAAATAGTACAGAGCCACAGATGTGGTTGAGATAGGCAGAATGCTTTTGAGTAATTGCATAGTAATCTATCAAAAATATTCACACAAGATTTAAACGCTAAAAGAAAAAAGTTCACGAAAGATTAAAATGAGAAAAACGCTTATAAAATATTTTAAAATGTGGTAAGAACAACCAAATATTTAAATTTATATTCTCAAAGTTTTAAAGTTTTTGATTTATTTTTTTGTGACCTTTTGAAAGTATGAGTTGAATAATGAGACTTTTTTCCCCTTAAAAATTAGTTATTGTAAGTTAAGTAGATTAGTTTTGCGTATTAGAGTTTAAGAAATCGCAAAAGAAAGTTCTAGATATTGAATTTTATTCTAATATTTTGTATTTATTTTTTAAATATTTATTCAAATATTTTTATGAAAATTCAGATCAAATTGTTTGTTAAATACATAATATGTTTGTCACTTGTAAAAATTAAAATTGATATTTAAAGTTATTTTTGTCACGTTTTTAACTTCTAAAATCTGATAATGTTTTTGTTATTTTGATCTTTTACGTCCTGTTTGGTTGGAAGGAAAGAAATAGAAAGGAAAGAAAGGAAAGGAAAGAAATTGAGTGGATTTTTATTTTTTTTAGATGTGTTTGGATGAAAGGAAAATAAGAAGAAAAAAAATGTTATAAAAAGACAATTTTACCCTTATATTATAAAATACATTAAAAAAAGTAAAGGGGTAATATTAGAAGTAGAGAGAGAGAATTAGTTTTCTCTCCATTTTCTCTTCATTGTTGGAAGGAAAAAAAATTGGTGGATCTTACCAAAATTTTTCCATCCATTTTCTTTCCTCTCTCATTTCTCTCTTTAACCAAACAAAGAAAAATAACTATTTTCCTTTCCATTTCTTTTCCTTCCTCTCATTTTCACCTCAAACAAACACACCATTAGTGTATTTTTTGTATGTGTGTAAATCATTTTGTAATAAATTTGTGGTTTACTCTTAATTGCACCTTATTCTTGCTGCCACATGATTAATGTCATGTCTCTTCCATGGCATTTCTAGTGAAATTTATTGGCCTTGCCAAGAGTGTGGCTGCTCTAATGTGTCAATTTATATGAATGATTTTCCGCTTTAATGTGTCAATGCATGATAGCATAGATTCTGATGTAATGTCACTAATTCGTCTCAAATGATTCAGGGTTTTAGGTTGAGTCCCAGTAAGAGTTTGTCAAGTACGACTGTTGAGATTGGTTAGGGTATCAGTGCTTACCTTTCTATAGAACATGTTTCTTGTGGCGTATCTTTGGCTTTCTGTAAAACATGTTATTTGGGGCATATCTTTGGTGCATACAATATACTTAGGTTCAATGAAGACGACAGTAAAACCAAAAAATATATTATATGAAATTTCATATTCATTTACAATTATTTAATATATTTTTAATATTAAAATTAATGATTATATAAATTCATATGTTTATATATATTTGGGTTAACAAATCAAGTGAAAGTTTGATATAAACATAGGTTAATTGGATGACAGAGTATGAGTGCCTAACTCCCTATTATTGCATCCAATTTTGTGATCCGTATTTGACAAGATATGACTCCAATCCTTGCAATGTGTTGGTTGGTCCATCGCCAACAATCCCTTGTCCAAGAACATGATTGAGTCCATGCTACCTTTGGCAAGGAAGAATGTTAATAACCTCCAATTAACATTCCTTCCTTAACACCCCATAGGTAAGCTTCGGAATTAAACCTGCCTCTAAAAGGCAAAAATTTTCTTGAACTCACTTAGCTATTATCAATGTACGGTGTGAAATCATTGCAACAATTTACTCATGTATAATTAGTTACAAACTGAATTAATTACTCGTGACTTATTAAAAAGAATGAGAAGATTTTTGGGTTGTTACAAATGGAAATAGGAGGTGTTCCGTCTCGAAGGCGCCGAGGTCTGTGACTCGTCCGAGCACCTGGATCGTTGACCGAGCTGGGCGGCATCCAGATATCACGAAGTGACAATAACCTCAGCTCTCTGGAACACAGCGGCGGGAGCACCTGTAAAAAGGACTCCGACGCTCAAGTGAGAATGTGAATAGGGACAGTGAGAAAATAAAATGAATAAATCAGTGTGTGTTCTGAAGAACCTGACTCTAAGGTTCTACCCGACCTAGCTTTATAGGCGAGTGGAGTGTTGATTTTGATGAGCTTCTCCGATATTCCTGGTGGGAGTTGTTGTTAATATCTTTGACCTACGTAGGATCAGGAGTGGTATTTGATTAGTGTAGTCCGTTTGTGGATAACGGTGATATTATTTGTTTCTGGGTTAATAGGTCAGATTAGGGTTAGGCATGTAGGCTCCGTATATGAGGGTAAGTTCCGAGTACAAAGGTGGATTCCGATTATGAGGGTAAATTCCGAGAATGAGGGGTACACGTCATAGCCCCCAAGGTCGTCTGTCGTTGTGCAGGACGGCGGGCGAGCTTTGATGTGTTTTTAATTTGCACGTGGGTCTTTTAGGTCTTTCTTGGTCGTTTTTGAATAGATTTTTTGTTGAGAAGATTTTTTTGACTTTGTCTTTGTGAAACGTGTAGCGTTTAATTTGTTGTCTTGTCGTTTGGGTTTTCCACGTTCCTTAGTGGGTATGAGTTGCTTTATCCACTAAGATAGTGGGCTTCGTAGTAATATCCTTCATTTGTTTTGGAAATCGTAACTCCACTGTTTCAACTTCTTGTGGCTTAACTCCATAATGTCTTCGAAAGGTTAGTATTTCTGACCATCCTTTGTTACTGTTTATTGCTTTATCCATGGCGGGAGAGAAAGGGAAAGAGAAATTGAAGGCAGTTGAAGATAAGAAAGATGATCCTTACCATTGGGTTCATGATGACGTGAGAACCCGTTCGTCTTCTTTCACGAGTGTCAAGTCTGTGGTTGATTTGAGGGTTTCAAATTTCGTGAGGGCTGGGTCTGGTATTGCCATCGAGTTTCTTCCTTGTTCTAGCAGTGACAAAGTGTGTGAGAGGAGAGGTGATTGGGGATACTTTTACATGTATACTCCTTGTTTAGTTGAACTTGGTGTCAGGTTCCCATTTTCTTCTTTTGAGTGTGACGTTCTAACTCAACTCAATTGTGCACCGTCGCAACTACATCCCAACTCATGGGCTTTTCTTCGCGCCTTTGAGTGTTTGATGGATTGTCTTTCTTTCCCTTGTTCCTTGCCTTTGTTCTTTTCTTTGTTCCAGGCTAAAGGGGTTCAAAAGGGTTTGTGGGTCTGTCTTAGTAGCTTCCTGGGTCGTTCTTTATTCCTTCTTTGCAAGTCTTCTTTCAAAAATTTTAAATCTTTCTTCATTAAAATTAGGTCGGCTGAGACTGAGTACCCGTTTTACTTGGACGACGAGCTTATTGAAAGATTTCCGCTGTATTGGTGTTCCGAACCTAGCCAGATTCTTGAGGCCTCGGAGCGGAGTGAGGAAGAAGATTCGTATTTAGATTTTTTGGTTGAGTGTTTTGCCTCTGGGGAGTGTTTATCTATCCCTGAACTTTTATCTTTGTATGATTCTGGTGATGTTGAGGGTTTAAAGGCTTATATAGGTACTTTGTTTTGGTTGTGTGTTTTTTGTATTGTGGTTTTTTGTTGCTTTTTCTGATATTGATGGTTTCTTGTAGGAGGTCGAGTCCCTTTATTGGATCCTAACAAGTTTCAGTCTTTCCTAAATAAGAAGAAGGAAAAAGGGGGTGGTGGCTCTGGTGATCGAAAGGATGCTGGAGAGCAAGCTTTCTCTTCTGTTGCCCATCCCACATCTTCGTTCAAAAGGAAAAGGGATGATGTGTCCTTAGAGGTTATCTCTGAGGGTGGTCAGGAAGCTGTTGGTGGTGGGGAGCTTGCTTTTGATCGGCAGAAGAAACTTCACGGCTTTATTGCTGGTTCTAGTTCTCATTCCCTCTGGAGCGAGCAGTTTTGCCGAGCTATCTGATAGGGCGTCGCAGTATCCTGGTGATATGCTTATGACTCGCCGAATTGGTATGGAGGCGCTTGGCAAGTTCGTTCAGGTAATTTCTTGTTTGTTGCTTTAGTTTCGTTTGTTTTTCTCAACGTTATTTTTTACCATGGGAGGGTGTTTGTAGGTTGTCGCTTCTCGTTTGCTTTGTGTTGGCCGTACTGCCGAGCTCATTGGTGCTGAGCAGCAGGAGGTAGTGGATAAAGCTGCTGATTTGGAGAGGTCGCAAAAAGCGAGAAATGCCGAGTTGGAAAAATTATTGAAGGAAAAAGAGGACGTTGCTATTAATGCTGTTGCTAAGGCTAAGGAGGCTGAGGAGGATGTGATCCGCTTGAGAGATCAGATTCGTCTGTTGCAAACCGATGTGAACGAGAATGATGTTGCTAAAGGTGAGCTCACAGCCCGAGTTCATGAGCTAGAAGAAAATAGAATGGAAATGTTTTCTTATGGATTCGATCGTGCTGTGAGCCAGATTGCTTTGCTGGCGCCAGAGTTTGATAAGGATCGGTTGGGCGTGACTAAGATAGTGGTCGGCGGTAAATTAGTTGTTGATGGTACTGTAGAGGAGCATGGCGAGAATGTTCCTCCTTCGTAGTTGTAATTGCCAAATATTTCTATTTTGTTTGTTTGTTATGATTTGGATATTTTGACTTTGAACTCGCTGGGTATTTGCCGACCTTTGCTTTGTCGGTTAGACTTTTGATGCTAGTATTGTTTGCTTTTTTATGGATTGAGATAGTGGCTTTTCGCGTTTTGTTTTATGTGCGTCCGGCCTCATTAAAACCCACCTTAGGCAAAAACCCTCTTTTTTGGGAAAAAGGCCTTAAGGGGGAAAAAGAGTACCTTCATTCGCTTGTTGTACAAGTTAAGATGTGTACATCTTTAAGGAGGAAATGTTCCAATTTCCTGGGATTGGATTGCCTTGTAATGTTTGAAGCTTATAAGCCCCCATTCCGATTACTTTCGATACTCGGAACGGTCCTTCCCAGTTTGCGGCGAGCTTACCATGCGAAAGAGGTCGTCCAGCCTCTTCCGTTCTTCGGAGAACTAGGTCGCCCTCCTTGAATATCCTCGGAATAACCTTTTTATTGTGCTTCTTCTCCGCTAGTTGCTTCTGGGCTCTTTGTTTGATGGCAACGATCTCCCTATCCTCCTCGGCCAAGTCAAGTTCGGCATTTCTAGCTCGTATGTTACGTTGTTCGTCGTATAGTTCGGTTCTCAACGTAGGGATCTCGATTTCTACAGGGATTAGTGTTTCTGAACCATAGACTAATCTGAAGGGTGTCTCGCCCGTGGTGTTTTGTACTGTGGTGTTGTAGCTCCATAATATCTCTGGGATTAGTTCGGCCCATTCGCCTTTCGCATTATCGAGCTTTTTCTTTATTGCCTGCAATACAACTCGGTTAGCAACTTCGGCCTGCCCATTGGTTTGTGGGTGTTCGACCGAGCTAAAATGATGCTGAATGTTAAATTTTTTTTTAGAAAAGAGCTGAGTTTATTATCTGTAAATTGTCTACCATTGTCTGATATTACTTCCTTTGGTATTCCAAATCGGCATATTATGTTTTTCCATATAAAAGATCGTACCTTTTCGGCTGTTATTCTTGCTAAGGGTTGTGCCTTTATCAATTTTGAGAAGTAGTCTATTGATACTAGAAGAAATTTTACCTGTCCTAGCGCTATTGGGAATGGGCCGAGGATATCGAGCCCCCATTTGTGAAAAGGCCAGCTTACCTCCATGCTGTGCAATACCTCGGCCAGCTTTGTGGAAATGACTTCGTGTTTTTGGCATTTGTCACGTGCTTTGACTTTGGCAATGCAATCTCTCTTCATGGTCGGCCAGTAGTATCCTGTTCGGGCTATCTTTGCGGCTAGAGCTCGTCCTCCTATGTGGTTTCCGCATACACCTTCATGTACTTCGTCCATCACCTCTCTTGCTTCATCGTTATTTAAGCATTTTAGCAATGGTTGTGAGAAACCGCGCCTATATAGCTCCCCTGCTACTTTTGTATAGAAGCTTGCTTTACGTTTGAACTGTTGATGGTTAAGCTCATCCCTAGGTATGTTTCCTGTATTTATATACTCCAAAAAAGGTGTTCTCCAATCGTGGAGGTGGTTAATGTTTTCTATGTATAATAGTTCAATGCTTGGTTTTGTGAGTGTAAGTTGTGATAATACAGATGTTTGTGTATCTGCCCTAGTGGCAGCGAGTTTGGATAGTATGCATGCCCTAACATTTTGTTCTCTATGCACATGTAGTATATTAAACGAGCTAAATTTTGAAATGAGATCTTTTGCTTTGAGCCAATATTGCTCTAGCAAAGGATCTTTTACCTGGAATTCTCCTCGGATCTGTTGGACCACCAGGAGGGAGTCGCAGTGTGCTGTCAGACTTTGTACTTGGTGGTCTAGGGCGAGCTTAAGTCCTGCGATGAGGGCCTCATACTCAGCCTGGTTGTTGCTTGCCGAGAAGTGGAAATGGAGGGCTTGTTCGGCTACTACTTCGTCTCCTTCTTTCAGAATTATGCCGGCTCCACTTCCTTCTCGACTTGACGCTCCATCTACGTGTAACTCCCATGTTCTGTTATGCTCGTCAAGTGTTAGTTCGGTGATGAAATCGGCGAGGACCTATGCTTTGAGGGCCGATCTAGGTTGAAATTGAATGTCGAATTTCGAGAGTTCGATTGACCATTTGGTCATGCGGCCGGCCAGTTCTAGTTTTGTCAATATTTGCCTTAGTGGATGGTTTGTCCTTACTATTATTGTGTGGCTTTGGAAGTAGTGTCTTAGTCTTCTTGCCGTGGTCACAAGTGTTAGGGCTAGCTGCTCTATCTTCGGATACCATTGTTCCGTTGGTTGCATGACTCTGCTGATGAAGTATACTGGCTGTTGTGTCTTTCCTGTCTCAACGAAAAGCACCGAGCTTATAGAGTGGTTGGAGATGGACAAATATAAATATAGGGGTTTGCCGATTATAGGCCTTTGTAGCACAGGTGGTGATGATAAGATAGATTTAAGCTCGTCGAAAGCCCTCTCACATTCTGTTGTCCATTGGAATTTTCTATTCTTTAAGATCGTCTGGAAGAACAGGTAAGATCGGTTTGATACTGCTGGCAAAAATCGAGAAAGTGTGGCTACCCTCCCTGCTAATTGTTGTACCTCTTTCATTGTTTTAGGGCTTGTCATGTTTAGTATTGCTTCACATTTTTCCGGGTTTGCTTCAATTCCTCGTGAGCTTAACATAAATCCGAGGAATTTACCCCCTTGAACTCCAAAGGCACATTTTTCTGGATTGAGTCTCATATTGTATGATTGGATCTGTTTGAATATTTCCTTGAGGTCGTTGCAGTGTGATCGTTCCTGGGTAGTCTTGGCTACCATATCGTCGACATAAATTTCTATGTTTCGACCTATTTGGTGTCGGAATACTTTGTCCATTAGCCGTTGGTAAGTTACACCTGCATTCTTCAGACCAAATGGCATGACTCTATAACAGAAATTACCATGTTCAGTTATAAATGCAGTCTTGCTTTGGTCTCCTGGATGCATAAGGATCTGGTTGTAGCCAGAGTATGCATCCATGAAGCTCAAGCTTTTGAAACCTGATGCATTGTCTACGAGTTTATCGATGCATGGCAAAGGGTAAGCGTCTTTAGGGCATGCTTTGTTTAGATCTGTAAAATCGACACACATGCGCCATTTACCTGAGTTTTTTCTTACCATTACCACGTTTGAGAGCCAGGTGGTGAAGCGGATTTCTCTGATGAAGTTAGCTTTAAGGAGCTTCTCTGTCTCTTCTAAAGCTGCCCTTGATTTTTCCTCCCCGAGGTTTCTCTTCTTCTGAGCTATAGGTCGGCTTGTCCTATTAGTGGCCAGTTTGTGGCAGATTACGTCTGGGCTTATGCCGAGTATATCCGCCGGGGTCCAGGCGAATAGATCAGCATTGGCTTGTAATAATCTTATTAGTTCCGACCTCTGTTGTCCTTGTAGTGCTTGACCGATATACGTTACCTGTTCCGGTGTTTGGGTTAGTTGAATCTTCTGGAGCTCATTTGCCGGCTGAGGTCTCTCTTGGGTGTCCCCTCGAGGATCAAGCTCGGCCAGGGACAATACCTCTGTGCCCTGTATTGATTGTACTTCACGTTGTTGTTGACTTGTGTCCGATCTTTTTAGGCTTGCATTGTAGCATTGCCGAGCTTGTTGGCAGTCGGAATGTATTCTCGCTATCTTGCCGCCTTGTGCCTGAAACTTAACACAAAGATGATAAGTAGATATGACTGCTTTGAACATGTTCAGAGCAGGTCTTCCGAGAATAATATTGTAGGGGCTAGGACAGTTAACTATTAGGTAATGTATATCTAAAGTTTTTGATAACGAGTCGTTTCCCATTGTGGTCTTAAGCCAAATATAACCCTTGATTGGCACTCTTTCTCCAGAGAATCCTACTAATTCTCCGGATGAGGGTTGTATTAGTTTCTCAGATAAGTTCATTTTTGAAAAGGTAGAGTAAAAGAGCACGTCTGCACTACTACCTGGGTCCAAGAGGACTTTTCTTACCAGAAGGTCGCCTGTTTGGACGGAGATCACCACTGGATCATCTGTGTTGGGGGTGGCCGAGTATATGTCAGTTTGGTTGAAAGTGATCTCTAAGTCATGCGCGTCTTTGTTGTTTGGCGGCATTGTTCCTTCGATTGCTAGCATTGCTCTGTAGCTTCGCTTTCGTGCCGAAGTTGTTTGGCCGCCTCCTGCGAATCCTCCGGATATGCAGTTTATAACCCCTTTAGGTGGGTTGTTATTTGACCATTTGTTGGTATCTTTGCTTGCCGAGGCTTGCTGTCGTTCCTCTTTGTTTCTGTCGCTCTCTCTGTACTTCCGTCCTTCGATGTATTTATCCAGGAGGCCCTGCCGATCTAACATTTCCAGGAGATCCTTGGCTATCACACACTCGTCGGTTGTGTGACCATATTTTTGGTGGAAGGCACAATATTTGTTTTTGTCGACGAATCGTTGATCTTGGTAACTTCCGGCTCTTGCTGGTGGTTTTATAATCTTTGCGTTGAGTATTTCTTTGATTATCCTTTCCCTCTTTGTGTTGAAGTTGGTGTAGTTGTCGAATTTAGGGGTGAGTTTGAATGGTTTACCGAGGTCTTTAGTACCTCCTGATCTGGGTGTTTTGTCGTCCTCTCTTCTTGGTCTCCTTTCGGTTTTGTTAGCCTCCCGGAGCTCTTCAATCTCCATTTGTCCTGCTGCTCTTTCTCAGAATTCTTCTAGTGTCTTTGGTTTTGTAACTGCGATTATATCTCTGAACTTTCCAGGTCGGAGACCGGCTTTGAGAGCATGTAGGTGAACGGCAGGGTTGAGATCAGGTATTTCCATGGTGGCATCTGCGAATCTGGTCATGTAATCCTTCAGGCTCTCCTGTGGGCCTTGACGGATGGTGCTGAGATAGTCTGATCCATGTACATAGATTCGCACCGCTGCAAAGTAGTCGATGAAGGATCTTGCTAGTTCCTCGAAGGAAGCGATTGAGCCTGCAGATAATTTTGAAAACCAAAGCAAAGCAGCTCCGTCAAGGTAAGTAGGAAAAGCTCTACAAAGTACAGGATCGTTATTAGGTCTGTTAAAAAACAACATAGATTGAAATTTTTTTATGTGAGCCCGGGGGTCACCAATCCCCTTATACGGCTCAAGAGAGGAAGGAAGTGTGAAATGCTTCGGCATTTGATAATTAGTGATCTCCTCAGAGAAGGGGTTGTCCAAAGTCAGCTTCTCCTAGGTGGATTGACACCTATTAAGTCGGTGCCGCCTTGGGTCGAGCCCTTGGAGTTGCTCTCCTCTCATTTGTTGTTCTGGGTCGATAGTTCTGCTAGCCTCTTGACTTCCGCTTGTAGTTCGGACATCTGAGTCATAAGCTCAGCCTGACTGAGTTGATGAACTCCATTGTCAGCCATGTCAGAAGGTCGATGAACCCTGCGTAAAAGAAGAAAACAAAATATAACGTGGGAATAAGGTGGGGTTAGATGTCGTGCCCCACGGTGGGCGCCAAATGTTCCGTCTCGAAGGCGCCGAGGTCTGTGACTCGTCCGAGCACCTGGATCATTGACCGAGCTGGGCAGCGTCCATATATCACGAAGTGACGATAACCTCAGCTCTCTGGAACACAGCGGCGGGAGCACTTGCAAAAAGGACTCCGACGCTCAAGTGAGAATGTGAATAGTGACAGTGAGAAAATAAAATGAATAAATCAGTGTGTATTTTGAAGAACCTGACTCTAAGGTTCTACCCGACCTAGCTTTATAGGCGAGTGGAGTGTTGATTTTGATGAGCTTCTCCGATATTCCTAGTGGGAGTTGTTGTTAATATCTTTGACCAACGTAGGATCAGGAGTGGTATTTAATTAGTATAGTCCGTTTGTGGATAACGGTGATATTATTTGTTTTCGGGTTAATAGGTCAGATTAGGGTTAGGCATGTAGGCTCCGTATATGAGGGTAAGTTCCGAGTACGAAGGTGGATTCCGATTATGAGGGTAAGTTCCGAGTATGAGGGGTACACGTCAGGAGGTAATGAAGAGAAGTGATTCTTATTGTTGTTGTGTGGTGATAGTGGTAGTGGTGGTGGAAGTAAAGGTGGGAATGGGAGGATGATGATTAGATAGAGTTGCCAAGTCATCAGTTATACTTGATGGCAAGGATCAAATTAAAAAATTTGGGACTAAAACTTAAATAAATAAATTGAAAGCTTGAAAACAAAAAAAAAAAACACTAATTGTAGGACTAAAAACTTAAATAATCTCATATATGTGTTTTACGCTTAGTTAAACAATCAGCTCTTTATTGAAAGATAGTTTTGAAAGAAAATTTAGCAAGGTCATGCATCATTTAACATTTGAGAATGTAAAGGTATTGAATTGCTTTTATAAAAACGTAAAATTGTACAATGACAAAGTTTATAAGAATAAACTGTATTTTATTCATAAAAAAAATTAAATAAAGTATTTCATAACTATATTATACTTTGTGATATTTATGTATTTAAAAAAAATCATTTGGGTGAGGGTTTCGACTTGCTTGTCGGTACGGTTATTTATTTCACGTTTTCACCTGAAGGGTATTTGCAAGGGATTTCAATACTTAAGTTAGTAAGAATTTTAATAAGATTATGTGAGAATTGGACTCCAAAAAATACTTATTTAATGAGGTATTTATAGAGTAGTGATGTAAAATTTAATCATTTTTTTAAGTAAAAAAGCTTAATACAATAATGTGGAGCAAAAGAAAAGAAAAAAAAAACTTATAACGTTAAAAATAACAACCCCTAGTCATTTCTGGCATTGTCATCAACAACCATAGGATTTACCACCAATCCATTCATTGTAACTTGTAAAGGATTTGTTAATAATATCTATCACACTTAAACCTTAATTTTTGAAAATTCTATTATTTCTTTCTAACCAAATTGTCCAGATGACTGCAAAAAAATCAACCAACAACCGCTTCCATTCTATCTTTCTCGTTGATATATCCGTCCAACTTTCATAGTGTTGTTTGAGTGTACTTGAAATAGTCCATATCCTTCCAAAAGAGAACAACCAAGCACACCACACCTACCAAATGAGCTCATAACTAATGAACGAGTGAAAAGAAGTTTCAATAGACTTATGATATAAAACACACATGTTATCATTCTGGTCAATAATACCTAATTTACACAATCTTTTCCTTATATTCACCCTACCAACCAGTGTAAACCAAGTAAATAACTCAATCCTTGGTGGGACGCATCCTCTCCAAATAGTACTAGTGAAACTATAACTTGTGATATTTGTCGGAAGTACCTCTACCTGTAATACTTTTTTTTTATCAAATTTTCGGACTACTCTGTCCTCTCTCTCAATTGTCAGTTCCATTGATTGCAGGATCGCATGAAGTTGGTTTGTTAGTTTCAACTCCTATTGAAATAACTATAGCCACTGAAAATTTCAAATCCACTCTAACCTATTTCAAAACTGACAATCTCCTATGATAGATCCTTAAAAATTTGAGACCAAAAAATTTTTTGTAGAAATTACTTTTAAAACACCACAAAATAAACAATTATTCTTTTAAAAATGAATTTTTTTAAAATGACTCTTGAAGATTATGGATGGTTACTTTTTTGCAGAGTGAAAAGTTAGTTCTCATGTTCATAGTAATTACTATTTAGGAGTGATAATTGAAATAGTAGAAGAGCGTTTAATTTACTCTTTAAATCGGATCAGATACAAATCTTAGAGACTCATATCTAACTAGTTCGATCCAAGGTAGACAAAACCTTTTGTAATGGACCTAGCATTATTAGGCTGATTTTAACTGATCTAATTTTTAATGTAATTTATATACCAAAATGAAATGGATTGGACTTATATTATGTAAGCTCAGATACGAATAAATCTTTTGATATATTAATATTGGCCATGATTATGTGAGAATTGGAGTTCCTTGTTTGCCCAAGCTAGTTAGAAGGTGGCTAGATTTGTGTTGGAATTTACTAAAAGTAGCCTATAAGTTAGCTGAATTGGTATAAATTAAGTCATCTAGATAGATTTATTTTTTATTTCAGTCTCTCTTTAACATTTGTTTTTATTTAGTTTATTACTTTATTATATATTTTTATGTTGTTATTATTTTTAATAGGTGTAAATTAAATTATAAAACTATTTTATTTTACTCATTTTTACTATTTATCTTTTTATTCCAAAATTATAATAAAATTCAAACATACTCAAAATCAAAGTTATCAAATTCGAACTGAAATTCGGTCATTAGTTCGAATTGGATTATTATTTGAATTAGTCAAATAATTAATCCGGTCAAACTTAGTTAAATATAATAAAATTCAGTCAAATTTATTTAAAATTGGTTAAACTGATTCGGTCAAACTTGATCAAGCTCAATTAAACTAAAAAAATATTATTTTTTATACATAATTTTTTTATTAGATGTTTTATGTAAATAAAATAAAATTATATTTATAAATTTAAAAATAATATTTTATTAACTATAATATATTTTCTATTTCTATGATTGTTATTTTTTTCTATAAATATTTAAATAGTATAATAAATATAAATTTATAAATACTTGAAGAGTTATAATAAATATAAACTAATTGATGAGTTACTAAAATTTAAAATTAATAATTAATTGAATATAAAATAAAATTACTAAAAAAGATATTTATTATGAAAATAAAAAAATTAAATTAAATTTTATATAATTATTTAGTTATGAATGGATTAATCGGTTCAACTTGTAATCTATTAGTTGAATCAATAATTTGGTAGCAGTATGATCAATTCGATTACCGATTTGATTCTGATAACTATGCTCCTAACATTTAAATTATCCTAATATTGATACTACAACCCAAATAGTGGTGCACATGGGTCGGGCTCAACATGGTTCAATTAGATTTGGATCTCTAATATCTCACTGAATTTATTTTAACCCGACCTTAAATTGATCTAAAATAAATCAAATTAAATTGGATTGACCAGATATAAAATTAGAAGGTACAAATTTATAAATTTTATATAATATATTAATACAAATTTAACTTTTAAAATTAAATTTAATAAATGTTAAATCATATTTATACCAAAATAAATTATTTTAAAGTTAAAACAATATCATATGATATAAAAAGTGTAACATCTTACCATACAGAATTTTACGTTTAAGTTCATAAATTAAAGGTGGCGAGATATTAGGGTCTTTAAAAATAAGACTGCATACATATGCATATATGAAAAGAAATTTAACTAAGATCCTTAAAAAAAAATTAAACAAAACAATCAGAACTCGCATCACACACGAATCGCAAGAAAGCGAAACATAAAAAAGAAGTGAACACAGCTTTAGTTGTGTGAGGACTAAACTAGTAGTTAACTCCATATTAAACAAATGACTAAATTTATATACACAGAGACATCGTTAAAAAATTTAAAAATGTCATTTTTAGTAATTTAAATTTAATTATGTATTAAAAAAATAAATTTATTAGTATGTTATGGTGGAAAAATTATTGAAATCCATGATGGACATGAATCATATTTAGCAACAATTGTGTTAGCAAATTATATTTAATGAATTTTGTGTACAATTTTAAAAATTTACTATTCTGTCATTATTTATGTATTAAAGAATACTATTAAATTTACAAATAAACAGTGATAAGATATATCATGATTTGTGTATTTTTGTAAAATAATTATCCTCTCATAATTTACGTATTAAAATATAGTATAAAATTCTTAGTAAATCATGGTAGAGTAACAAGATTTAGGAATAAAAATATTATTATCTATATATAAATTATTAAAGAGAAGGTATAAATAATGAATTTTGAGTTACGATAATTTAATAATTATAATCTTTTTTAATATTAAAATAGTCAAATATATTTTTTTTGGACACAATAGAATAAAAAAAATCTAATATCATTAGATAATAAATTTAAATCTTCATATAAGTATCAAAGCAATGAATTAATTTTTTTCTTTTTTTTTTAAACCTAAAGTTAAAAATATATGGATTGAAATCAATTCAAAGTTTATAAATTAGATTCAGTGAAGCCATTAAAAAAATAAATATTTTTTTTGTTATTAAATCTATTAGACGTACATTTTTCGTTCGAATTTTGTGTTTTTAAAAAATTAGATATCGAACAAGTATTTTAAAATATTTAAATAAAAATGTTATCAAAGTTGTATTTTTAAGTTTTTCAAAAGACAAATTAAAAGTAAAAGAGTTGATTTTGAAGAAAAATTAGCAAAAAGAGTTCAATATTTTAATTGTAATGTTAATATTTGAAAATTAAATTTCATTTTGATATATATTATTTACTTATTTTATATAATATTATTTTTACTAAGGTAGCTGCTGAATATATTTATAATTTTTTACTAAAAAACTGAATGATTTGTTAATAAATATAAAACTAAATGTGCTAGGATATGTTGCTAATGGTGTGTATTATAAGAATGGCATAAAAATTTAATTCTCAATGTAACAAATAGTGGCTCACGCTCCATTGCTAGCCAAGCCAGGAATTTAGAAACTTGTTAGAATAAATTAATTTTCAATAACCCAGATCATCCATATTGAATCACCAAAAATATAACATAATGCGGAAGCGTACCTGAATTCATAAACATAAATTATGATTGGAAGAGTTTGGATCTTGTGGTTCTTTCGATCTTCCTCAACCAAAGCCTTCTGTATTCCTAGGCGGCTGAACTGTAACTCTTTTGATGGGGAAAGAGCAACAAAGGCGGCTTTGGTATATTGGGGACCGAAACCCTGAAAGTCTATTTATATTTGAGCATGGCACCCATTAAACCCTTAAGCCCAAATAAAATAGTATCTAAAACCCAAAAGATAATATATCTAAAATCCAAAAAGATAATTATCTAAGGAACAAAAGATAATATCCGGTTTTATTCTCATTTAATTCCAAATCAAAAGTAATAATGACTTATTCAATTAGCATTTATAACAATAAATGAGATCATCATTATATAAGTCATTTAATTTGAAATAGCATCATTTGTGATTATAATTGATATATGTATTGCCCACAAATAAGTTAGGAAATCAAATAATTTCCTAACAATCTCCCACTTGGGCTATACATATATTCTTTCTTGACATAATCACATTTTATAAACTTTATGCGCGCATCTGAATGCTATTTCTTTCATTACTTTAACAATCTGGTCCGTCTCATACATTAGATATGGAACTACCGCAGCTTTTATCACATTAAATGCCGTGACTAAACCACGCCAATCACCATCCTAATATACTTAATGACATAGATCAAATTTGGATGAGTAATATGGAAATTACATGCCAAGTGATCTCATGCATGTCTATTTCCAGCTGGTCCAATTTTATTGAGATCAAACACAATACAAATATTGCAAAATGAACATTTCATATAACATGAAATAAACCATCAACTTAATTCTGCAGAAAAATAACTCAATATCTGTCATAGGACATATAGCATGAAATAAACTCCCACTAAACCAAGGCATCATAAATATTGACACCCATCCGAGCAGTGTGCTCATGAAAAACTTTAGGGTTCAATCCCTTGGTAATGGGTCTGCTAGCATATACTCTGTTTCCATATGTCCTATGGAAATCTGTTTTTTTTTTCTTAAACTTTCTCCTTGACAACTAAGAAGCTTGATGTCTGTATGCTTCGACTTTGTCAAGCTCTTATTGTTATTGGAGTATAGTACTTACTGACTTGTTGTCACAAAATATCTTTAATGGCCCTTTCAATGTCATCTACTATATGAAGCTTAGTGACAAAGTTTCGCAACCATATGCCATGAAATCGGAATCAGAGTACCTAATGATCTCCAAATTTTCTGATCTCCGATAAATAAGCATGTAATCCTTTGTTCTCTTTAGATAACGCATTATGCGTTTAACAGCCATCCAATGATCCATATCCGGATTGCTCAAGTATCTACCTAACACTCCCACTATAAATGATATATCAGGATGTATGTAGACTTGAGCATATATTAAATTCCCTAGTGCTAATGCATAAGGTTTATCATGCATTGCTGTCCTCTCAAGATCATTTTCAGGGCATTGTTTGAGACTGATCTTGTCTCCTTTAGTTACGGGTGTGTCCATTGGTCTACAACTTTCCATGCCATATCTACTTAAAATCTTATCGATATAGTTCTTTTGTGATAATCCAAGAATACCTTGAGAACGATCTCTTAGTATCTCGATTCCTAATACAAAAGAGGCAACACCAAGATCTTTCATTTCGAATTTGTCCGATAGAAATTTCTTAGTTTCATGCAACAAGCCTATATCGTTACTAGCAAGTAGAATGTCATCAACATATAAGACCAAAAGGATGTATTTACTCCCACTGAACTTGCGGTATACACATTCATCTATAATATTTACCTCAAAATCATATGAGGTAATGACTTGATTAAACTTGTGATACCATTTAACAGGAAGCTTGTTTGAGATCATAGATGGATCTTCTCTTTTCTCTATTAGATCTCCTTAATGACACTTCTTGAGGTTGTTGAGCTTGCTGTATGGATTGGGATTGAGGAGGATTCTCATTATTTTTTCTGTGCTGTAGCAGTATCTTGAGCAACAACGATATTCTCATTGTTCTCTTGTACTGTAACTGGATCTACAGTAGGATTCTCATTGTGCTTTTGTACTATAACTGTGTCTTGAACAATAATAGGTACAAAGACCTGATCATTGTCAGTTACAGAATCCTCATCAAAAGCAACATTTCTAATATCTCCTTCCCCAAACTCAACATCCTCAAGAAATCTCGTATTTCCTGTTTCAAAATAGACCTTGATGCAGGATTGTAAAACTTGTACCCCCGTGAACACTCGCGTAACCAACAAAGTAGCAACTAATTGTCCTGCAGTCCAATTTTCTTTCATGCGGCCTATAAGGTCGCGCCTCAGCTGGACATCCCCAAATATACAAATGCTTTATACTGGGCCTTTTTCCCAGTTCAAATTTCATATGGGGTTTTGTTAACTGCTTTGCTTGGCACCCTATTAAGGATATACACTGCGGTCTTTTAAGGCTTCTCCCCAGAGTGATTCAGGCAAGGAAGAATGACTAATCATACTTCTCACCATGTCCTTAAGAGTTCGGTTCTTTCGCTCTGCAACACCATTCATGCTAGGTTTGCCTGGCATGGTGTATTGCGGAACAATACCACACTCCTCTAGGAAAAGAGCAAAAGGCCCGGGACGTTGCTCACCTGAACCGTCATATCTTCCGTAGTATTCACCACCACGATCAGATTTGACAGCTTTAATTTTCTTTCCAAGTTGAAGTTCAACTTCATCTTTGAAAGACTTGAAAACATCCAAGGCTTGGGACTTTTCATGAATTAAATATAGATACCCATAACGAGAGTAATCATCTATGAACGTAATAAAGTACCGTTGTCCATTCCAAGATACAGTAGGGAATGGGCCACATATATCAGTGTGTATCAGTTCTAAGACATCTTTAGCTCTCTCGGCACCTAATTTTCTTTTGTTTGTTGTTTTTCCCATTTATGCACTCAATACAGACTTCAAAGTCCGCCAATTTTTAGGGGTCCAAGAATTCCATCCGACACAAATCTCTGAATTCTCTGTTTAGAGATGTGACCTAGGCGTTTGTGCCATAATGATGTCGGATTCTCATTTAGTTTTTGTTTTGTACCTGTTTGCAGTATTTCATTATTATTTTAAGTTAAGCCTATATAGATTATCCACCAAATGACCAGAATAAATATTATTCGAATTATAAAAGAGACTAACTTTATTGTCTCCGAACGAACAAAAATAACCTGATTTGTCCAAACGAGAAACAGAAACCAAATTTCGTCTAAATGACGGTACATAAAATGTCTCTAATAAATCCAAATAAAATCCACTCGTGGAACATAATCTAAAGGTTCCTATAGCTTCGACTGCAACTATATTGCCGTCTGCCACATAGATGTATCTTTCAGCATCACTTGGTGGTCGGCTCCACAGGCAACCCCTTCTTTACACGCCAAGTGGCATATTTG